>NC_133326.1:145676105-145793605 GCF_042186555.1 Aquarana catesbeiana | reverse complement strand
TTGATGTTAAAAAACCAAAAAAAATTAAAAAACTTGATTTTAAAAAACCAAAAAAATTTAAAAACTTGATTTTAAAAAAACAAAAAAATTAAAAAACTTGATGTTAAAAAACCAAAAAAATTAAAAAACTTGATTTTAAAAAACCAAAAAAAAATAAAAAACTTGATGTTAAAAAACCAAAAAAAATTAAAAAACTTGATTTTAAAAAACCAAAAAAATTTAAAAACTTGATTTTAAAAAACCAAAAAAAATAATATACAAACTTTATTAAAAAAAAATAATAAAAACAAAAATAACTTGATAAAAAAAAAACATAAACAAAAAAATTGCTTTAAAAAAAAAAAAAACAAAACTTGATTTTACCAAAACAAAAAAATAAGCCTGTTTGTGAAAATCAAAAAGCCAAAAATATTTTTTTGTGGATTAGGTATAAATATTTAGATATAATTATATTTTGCTACATTATTAAGATATCATTCTATTTTTGTCTATGAACATTTTATACTAAATGCAGAACTGAATGCATAACAACCATTAATAAAAACATCTCCTTATAGGAATTAAATAAATGTGTGGTTTGTTATTTCAAGGCTCAGTATCATTTTAGTTATAATTGTAAAAAAGTTGTTTACAGTGGCAATGGAGCTTATTTAGACATTTAAAATTACAATACAGTTGGCACTACAACTGCTCGACCATAACCTAGGAGACAGCCCAAAAGAAAGGCAAGCAATAAATATAATGCAAGATTTCATCAATAATTTTTTTATTGTCAAAAATTATATATCCTGGCCCATTGCAATGGCCCCCCTACCCATAAAATAATTAACATATTGCTGTCTAACTTGACGGGCACTTTGGGGGGCCAAGCCAGTACGGACAGTATCCAGGCCTGTAAGGTTGGCTTCTATTTGTCCGGCCTCAGGCCCAACTGTGCCTATATAATTTGGAGAATGCTTATTTAAAAAGTTGTGCAGAATGCAGCACGATAAAATGATAAAATTAAGTTTGTATTCCGCCAAATTAATGGCTGTTTGAAACAGGCGGAACCGGCTGGCCAGAATTCCAAACGCATTCTCAACCACTCTTCTAGCTCTGGCCAGCCGGTAATTAAAAACCCTCCTCTCCGGGGTGAGGGTTCTTTGGGGGAATGGCCTCATGAGGTGCTTGCTGAGAGCAAAGGCTTCATCGGCAATGAAGACAAAGGGGAGTCCTTCCACGTTATCCTCATCAGGTGGCAATCCCAGGCCACCACTCTGGAGACGCTGGCAGAACTCCGTCTGGGCAAATACTCCTCCATCCGACATCCGGCCATTCTTCCCCACGTCCACATATAAAAAATCATAGTGTGCCGACACCACCGCCATTAAAACAATACTGTGGAACCCCTTATAATTAAAATAATATGACCCCGAATGGGGTGGTGGCACAATGTGGACATGTTTCCCATCTATAGCCCCTCCACAATTGGGAAAGTCCCAACGGCTGGCAAAATGGGATGCCACAGTCTGCCATTCCTGTGGCGTTGAAGGAAACTGGGAAATCAAACAAGAAAACCAAAATCAATTAATTTGGAAGCTAACATTGCAAGAAAATTAGACAATTAAAAACATTATTCCCCAGCATCAGTATAACATTCAATAATTTAATTGTTCTGGAATAACTAATATGGAAAGGCACACTTATCAGATTGCTCACCCCCTCTGATGGAACATTGATTACATTTTAGGGGGTTGTGAAATCCCTAAAAAAAATTACTTTTAGGACACGCAGGAATTTAGGGACTAAAAAGGCTACAAGACTGCAGTTGTCGCACTCTGCAGGTGCAGTTGCTAACCAGCTTACAGTAAATGAGGTAATGTAAAAAGGCATTCATGTTGCAAGGAGTACACAATCACATGCAAGGGCAATTAATGAAAACACTTTGAGGCTTGCATATGATTTGATGATGGAAATCAGCAGAGCTTCTGCTCATTTACTAAAGCACTGGAACAAATGCACTTGTAGAGTGCACATGCATTTTGCAAAGTGCAACATATATTTGCTTTAGACAAATCAACACCACAGAACATTCCAGCAAATTTTAACGAGGGTGGGGGTGGGGGGGTTGTGAAATCTAGATAATTGCTCATTAGCAGCACACTATTTGGAGTGAGTTTAGGTGGGGGGGGGGTGGGGGGGTTGTGAAATCTAGATAATTGCTCATTAGCAGCACACTATTTGGAGTGAGTTTAGGTGGGGGGGGGGGTGGGGGGGTTGTGAAATCTAGATAATTGCTCATTAGCAGCACACTAAATACACTCAAACAAAATACATTCCAAATGAGTAGACTAGGTGGATATGTTCCCATCACTTCATGCTGGGAAGGTTATTGAAGGAAAATATACATGCATGACAAAAAATAACAGGAAAAAATTCCAGCATGTGTGAGGATAAAAAGGGGACATTCACACTATATTGCAATGATGGTAAGTAGTGTTTGAAGCAAGAAATACATCACATTATCAAAGATTACATAAAAGAACATGTGATGCTAATAAAAGAAAAATATCTTACCTTAATATAGTCCTTCTGCAGGACCTGTATGATGGCAGAACAGGTCTCTGGGATAATGATCCCCAGAGCCTGGGGGGAGATGCCTGTCGAGAACTTAAGGTCCTGCAGGCTTCTCCCTGTGGCCAAATACCGCAAGGTAGCGACCAGCCTCTGCTCCGGAGTGATGGCTTGCCTCATGCAGGTATCCTGCCTGCTGATATAGGGGGTCAGCAAAGCCAACAAACGGTCAAAAACGGGGTCCGTCATCCGGAGAAAGTTCCTGAAATCCTCAGGATTATTCTCACGGATCTCACGGAGCAAAGGCATGTGACAGAACTGGTCACGCTGAAGCAACCAATTCTTGGTCCATGAACTCCTCCTCGCCCTGTTCATGGACTGGACTTGGGCTGAAGAATAAACTACAGCACCAAGCACATACAATGCACGAGCTCTACGACGAGTACGTACAGGTAACATGGCTTCAAAACGGTCGGCTGGTCAGAACGCACTAAACAGAACGCACTGAAGAACAGCAAGGCCTGTGAAGAACGACCTGAAAATCAGGAACGAGCGGGCAATAAAACAAAGATTTCTCAATGCCAACTGACCAAACGCACTGAAAAGCAGATACAAACCTCACAAGCATAGACTGAACAACAGTTAAAACGAACTGAAAAATACGAGTCTCACAAGCGCGAATCGTCTCTCACCAAACTTCTACTAACACGAGATAAACACGAGATTAGCAGAAGGAGCCCAAAGGGTGTCGTACGGGCTATTGAACTTCCGTTTTATAGTCTCGTCGGACTTGGTGTACGTCACCGCGTACTAGGCTGTCGTACTTTTGTGTGGTTGTGTGTGTGTAAGTCCGTTCGTAAGAAAGTCTGCCGCAAGTCCGCCGAAGGTACGTCGGAAGTATGTCGGACAGGCTGTCGGACTTTTGTAGACGAAAAGTCCGACCGTGTGTACGCGGCATTACTGTACATGACCCCCACTCTTAGTCATTGGATTTTAGTTTGTTCAATTATAGGACCCAAGCACCACATGTAGGCATTACCAAGGGCAGTGTGCATGTAATTTATTTACTTCCATTGTTAATTACTTAGATTTCTGTTGTTACTTCTGCCACTAGCTGTCCCCACTTCTCCTCATTTCATTAGCGTTGAATTGCTTGTAGTGGAAGTTCCTCCCTTTCTTCCAGTTCTAACATTAGCGAGGAGCCCAGAATAGGACCAATGAGCCCAGCAGGGAACTAAGAATATAGATATTTCTCCAATATGGAGTATCTTTCTCAGGGCAAAGACTAAGCACAAGCCTCTTCATGGAAGCATAGTTTGACAAATTCTCCACTGGAGTACTGTTTATGGGATGTACATTCCTGTTTGCATTGAAGATTTATACTGTAGTAAAGATTTGTTGTTCACGCAGCTACATTCCAGTTAGGACATTGTCACTGGGAATGGGGATGTGTTTTTACAGATTCTGCGTGAGGAAAAGTGGTATTGGCATCTGTGTAATGGAGGTCTCTGTAGCAGTGTAGCATAGTCTTTGTCATGCTAAAAGCTCATCATGGCCCTAGAGAAGGAGGGAGTGGGTCACCATGTTATTGTCCACTGTGATGGCCCTGAGAGTTTGAGATATTCAGTCCCTGGTTTGAGATGTGGAAAACTCCAGCTGGACTGGTCAAGAGGCCACAGTGTGATTCTAGGGTTTAGGTTCTCCCTATGGATCAGAAGTAAGTGCAAAGAATCCCGAGTTAAGAAAAACACATGCTTTTATTTATGCATTTTATAAAAGGACTTGAAAGCAGTCATAATACCACCGTCATGGTACATGTACCGTATGTATAAAAACCTCACGCACTTTAAGATACAAAGATACCAGTTAGTGGCCTGACTCGCACCCAGTCCTAACGTTTTTTTTTAAAACATCAGTATTAACACAAACACCCAATCCTAACTTTTATTACAAAAACGAAAAGAAAACTTGGACTACCACAGAGTGAATAAAGAGAATGAAAAGGAAAAAGAAAACAGAGGAAAATAAGAAAGTCACCCAACGCACAACAATGCTGGGTCTGCACAGTTAGTTCAAAAAATATATATCTGTATATATGGGTGGTATTAGTCCTTAGTATGGTGGAAGTAGTTCAAGCCAACTTAGGTGTGTAACAAATTGTTCAGGTGCCAGCTATCCCCAGAGCATATCCAGAAGAACATCATCCAATGGAACCATATGTACCTGAATCCCTTTTCTTTTCCTTTCAGAGTAGCCTTGATGTTTTTCATGTGAATAATTTCATTAAATTTAGAGAACCACAGTGTGAATGTTGGGGTGAGTTCCTGCTTCCAATAGGGCAGGAATGCAAATTAAGAGTTTGATTATCATATATTTCTTATATCTTGGTCTAGAAAGGATGGATTGCTGTAACAGGTGCCTTGCAGGGTCAACTAACCAAGTCACAATCTGTCATTTGTTTATTTATCTTCCTCAACTGTGCTCAAACCTGCTTAGTTTAGCACATGTCCAACATATGTGTAGGAGGGTACCCTCTGCTTCTCTACAATTCCAGCAGGTATCCAGTGTTTGGGGAAATATCTTATGCAATACTGCCGGGACTTGCCATTGGGTCAAGATCTTATACCCGGATTTCTGCTACTTACTAACTATAGAAGTGTAATGAGCAAAATATAGTATGTCCTCTCTTTGCACAGGGGAGACCGTAGTCTCAGGATCTTTCTCCCATTTGAGCAGAAATGGGGGTATAAAAGAGTAAGATGGATAAATCAAAATTGGTACACGGCCAATATTGTGTGTGAGGAGGGCACCAAAATCAAAGCATAATTCTGCAAAAGACATTTCCAATCGAGAGGAAGTTCCCCTTTTAACACCAAAGGATAATGTGTTAATTGTTGTAATCTCCATGTGTCCAGAGATGGTCATTTGTTGAAGTTCATAAGCAGTTGAGACCTGGTCCACAAAGGAATTTTCTGAGAGCATAGGTACCTGTCTTAAGATATTGTTTCAAACATTGGTCTGCAAGATCAAGTGAAAATTCTGGGTTACCCGTCTCCGGAGACAACAGTGAAGTTTAAGAACTAGAACCTGATAGCCACTGCCCTAGCATTAGAATGCAGAGAGTTTGGCTTAAAGTGGGATGGCTGTTGGCGTCTGTGATAAATTCCAGTTTGACCCAAGGTAGACATTGCAAAAAAAATTTGCAACAAGATTTTTTCTAATACTATCCATTGTATATACTTAAAGTCTCTGAAAAAGACTATTGCCCTAGACAAATATATAGCCTGGTAGTATTTCAAAGGATTGGGGAAAGCTATAGAACTATGCCAGCATGCAATTTGGGCATGGTAAAGTAGGTGTAGGACAAACGAGAATGTGATTGGACCCAAACAAATTGGATGAAATCCCTTCAAAGGGAATTGGATGAATTCCCTTTGAAGTGTGGGGTCGCATTTGGGAGAACCTGAAAAAGATATAGCACTGCGTTGATTTTCTTTTTTATCTGATTGATGTGATTGGATACAAACGATCAAATCCACAAGCTATTTACTAGCCATAACTTTCTTTCCCATTGATTTAGAAGTGCAACTGTAGTGCATACAAAATTAAGTGCAAAATGAATAAAAAAAAAAAAATTATATATATATATATATATATATATATATATATATATATATCTCAAGCATGTAGCCAGTGAAAGTTTAAAAAACACGTGCAAATATGTATAAACTTCTAGTTGGAAGGATCCTTTCAAAGGTGCCTTCCACAGGTGCTGCTGTGCTAGAAATAGTGCAAATCAATATTAACCACTTAAGCCCCGGACCATTTGGCTGCCCAAAGACCAGAGCACTTTTTGCGATTCGGCACTGCGTCGCTTTAACTGACAATTGCGCGGTCGTGGGATGTGGCTCCCAAACAAAATTGACGTCCTTTTTTCCTCACAAATAGAGCTTTCTTTTGGTGGTATTTGATCACCTCTGTGGTTTTTATTTTTTGCGCTATAAACAAAAAAATAGCGACAATTTTGAAAAAAACTGATTATTTTTTACTTTTTGCTATAATAAATATCCCCAAAAAATATATAAAAAAAACATTTTTTTCCTCAGTATAGGCCTATACGTATTCTTCTACATATTTTTGGTAAAAAAAAATCGCAATAAGCGTTTATTGATTGGTTTGCGCAAAAGTTATAGTGTCTACAAAATAGGGGATAGTTTTATGGCATTCTTATTAATAATTAATTAATAATTTAATAAATTTCTTTTTACTAGTAATGGCGGCAATTTTTATTGTGACTGCGACATTATGGCGGACGGATGGGACACTTTTGGCGCGATTTTGGGACCATTTACATTTATACAGTGAGCAGTGCAATTAAAAATGCATTGATTACTGTGTAAATGTGAGTGACAGTGAAAGGATTAACCACTAGGTGGCGCTGTAGTGGTTAAGTGTGTCCTAGGGAGTGATTCTAACTGTGGGGGGAGGGGCTATGTGTGACACGACACTGATCACCGATCCCGATTACAGGGAGCTGTGATCAGTGTCAGTGTCACTAGGCAGAATGGGGAAATGCTTGTTTACATCAGCATTTCCCCCTTCTTCCTCTCCGTGAGACAATCGCGGGTATGCCCACGGACATCGAGTCCGCGGGACACAAGGTCACACTCGCGGAGGTCGCGGCAGGCGCGCACCCACAAACCGCTTCTTAAAGGGCAACATACAGGTACGTTCAAAGAGAACCTCATATAAATGAGACTTTAAGGCCAAAATTACTAAAAAAAAGGGAATTTAAAAAAAAATAATTTTTATTTATACAAAAGTTTAAAAAGACAAATTTATACAAAAAGCATGTGTACAGACAAATACAATTGTGGTGTATTACAGAAGTGACAAAAAATGATTGAATTATTATCTTTGGATTCAATAATTTTTTGTCACTTCTGTAATACACCACAATTGTATTTGTCTGTACACATGTTTTTTGTATAAATTTGTCTTTTTAAACTTTTGTATAAATAAAAATTATTTTTTTTTAAATTCCCTTTTTTTTTGTAATTTTGCCCTTAAAGTCCCATTTATATGAGGTTCTCTTTGCACTATTCAGGGATGGTGGCAATTTTTCACACTAATTTTTGAGAGTCTATCTGTTTATACATACAGGTACGTTAATCTGCCTGTACGTGCCCTTCTGCCGTCGTATATCGGCGTGAGCTGGACGGCAAGCGGTTAAGCATGTGACCAGTGAAAGTCCAAAAAAGACGTGCACATAAACATATAGCAGTTCCCAGTTGGTAAGTTCCTTTCCCAAGTTCCTTTCAAAAGTGCTGCTGTGCTAAAAAACATATGATGCTGTAAACATGTGCATACGGGATCCACACTCCCCCCTTATGGTTGAAGTCACCAGATCCAATGGACCCCCAAGCAGTACTGCGTTGCGGGTCAGGTAGGATTAGTATGGTGAGCAGGGTGATGAAAACGCCAACTCCTGGGTGCGATCCTTCCTGGAGGGTTTTCAGGCACAAGCATATGGAGAAAGAGCCCGCATAGTAAAGTACGTCTTGTTTAATTCATTAAAATCAATCTTTACAAAGTTCTAAGGTGGAGGGCAAATGGATGAACATCAATTATCAGTCCATTAATCAATAGGTTCTCTCACAACCTAACTGCAATTGAACGGGCATCGGACGTGATGTCATTGCAGTGCCGCAAGTTGCATCTGACGCTGCACTTGTCCCTTCCCACAGGGCGTTATCAAAGACAAGAGACTCACGGCATCGCTGTGATATTTATAGCCAGGTGCGGGCTCCACCCAATCACAAGATCATGACACTATTTCCCCCCGGGTGTACCCAGCTTTGAATACACCCAACAGGAAACACTACGCTCACATGACCATACCTCACTTCCCTTGGATGTACTCAACCTCAAGTACACCCATAAAGGGAACTTCCTCTCATCAAACAGAAGACAATACTGAGCATGACTGTCTTGCATTACCTATATAAAAACCCTGACAGGTCAGTCAAAAATAATTCTTATTAAACCACATGGGTATTGAGAACAACATTAACTCGATGACAAAAATAGGAAAAATAAACATAAATTAAAATAAAATTAAAAAAATAAATAAAAATTAAAATAAAAAATAAAAATTGCAATTAAAAATTTTTAAAAATATATAATGAAAAAAATATACATAATGAAAAAAATACATACATTAAAAATAAATAAAAATAAAGATAAAAAAATACAAATATAAATAAATAAAAATAAATAAAATCAAAAAATAAATAGTGAAAATAAAAAAAATTAAAAATAAATAAAAAGTGAAAAAAAATATAGAAATGAAAATAAACCAATGAACAAATACTAAACCACATAATCAAATCACCAGTTGGATAAAAAAAACAATTGAGGTCCAACTCTATGTTCAACCCCTTAGGATTCATTGTATTAAGCAAATAAATCCATTTTGTTTTGTTTTGTGAAATACCTTTGGTAAGATTACCCCCCTCCAATGGGGGAGCAGCCTGTCTATACCACAAAACTTCAAAGATGTGGGGTCTCGATTGTGAACCAATCTATAATGCCTAGATAGGCTATGCCTAACAAACCCATTTTTTATATTGTTGACATGTTCGCGTAACCTTACCTAAAGCTTCCTAGTAGTTCTCCCCACATATTGGAGCTTGCATTGGCATTCCAATAGGTAGGTCACATGCCTACTATCACACAAGATGAACTTCTCTATCTCGGACAATGTACCTCTGTACTTAGACTCGAAATGTGTAATTTTCTTCTGTTTGTGTTTAATGGTCCTACATGCCACACATCTCTCACATGTGAAAAAACCCACCTGGTCTAGAAAAGTCCCCACCTTTCGAGGAGGGTCAACAACATTCCTGGCAAGAGAAAAACTCACCCAAGCTCTACCGCTATATAGTATAGTTGGTGTGTAGAGTAGTCGGTGCTCTGGCTAAATAAGCTCACAAAAGATCCATGGAAGTACAGGCTGGCAACTTGACAATTTCTCCATAAAAAATATTTATTTAAGCATTACAGCAATAACATCATCCAAAAATACTGACGTGTTTCAGCCTTAGGCCTTCATCAAAACCATAAAAATATGATATTAAAACAAGTATATATAAGGGAAGCAGCCCTTGTGAGGTATGAAGGGCATAAATCACTTAATTAAAAAATCAACCGATTAATTGGTTACAGGTGGACATGACCAAACCTGGGCCTTCATACCTCAGAAGGGCTGCTTCCCTTATACAGTATATACTTGTTTTTAATGTCGTCATATTTTTATGCTTTTGATGAAGGCCTAAGGCCGAAAAGCGTCAACATTTTTGGATGATGTTATTGCTGTAATGCTTAAATAAATATTTTCTATGGAGAAACATTCCTGGCAAGTTTATTCCTCAAAGTAGGAGACTTGGTGTAAATGAATTGGGGTTTGCTCGGTAAAATTGTATTTAATACTTGATCCTTCAGGAGTAATGGCCAATGTTTAGATATTATTCTCTCAACCTGCTTATATTGTCTCGTAAACCCGGTCATAAAAGCTAACCCATAGTTGTTACTTCTATGTTCCTTATCTTGTAACATTACATTTCTATCCAATTGTAGGACTTCCTGTTGTGTCTTAACTAATTCTTTGGATACGTACCCTTTCTCTTGGAATCTACTTATAATTACTTGTTTATGGCTATAATAATCCGCAATGTTGTCACAATTCCTGCTTATTCTCATCATCTGGCTTTTAGGTACCCCATTTAGCCATCTGGGGTGATGGCAACTTCTTTTCGGAGTATACCCATTACGGTCCACCTCCTTAAAGAAAGTGCGTGTGTTTAATTTGACATTATTCTTGAAAATGACCAGATCTAGGTAGTTGACAGCCAATCTATCGTACATTTGGTCACCATGGCAAATAAGAGATGATGAATCTCATCAGTGGAGAGATAAGAACATGATATAGGTTCTAAACTTTCCCTACTCTTTACAAAACTAGTAAACTTTGTTGTCCTTCTTTGTACTCGCTCCATTTCCAGTACATCCCTCCTGAGGACTGGTGCCCAGAACTGGACAGCATACTCCAGGTGCGGCCGGACCAGAGTCTTGTAGAGCGGGAGAATTATCGTTTTATCTCTGGAGTTGATCCCCCTTTTAATGCATGCCAATATTCTGTTTGCTTTATTAGCAGCAGCTTGGCATTGCATCATCTACTAGGACCCCCAGGTCCTTTTCCATCCTAGATTCCCCCAGAGGTTCTCCCCCCCAGTGTATAGATTGCATTCATATTTTTGCCACCCAAATGGATTATTTTACATTTTTCTACATTGAACCTCATTTGCCATGTAGTCGTCCACCCCATTAATTTGTTCAGGTCTTTTTGCAAGGTTTCCACATCCTGCGGAGAAGTTATTGCCCTGCTTAGCTTAGTATCGTCTGCAAATACAGAGATTGAACTGTTTATCCCATCCTCCAGGTCGTTTATAAACAAATTAAATAGGATTGGTCCCAGCACAGAACCCTGGGGAACCCCACTACCCACCCCTGACCATTCTGAGTACTCCCCATTTATCACCACCCTCTGAACACGCCCTTGTAGCCAGTTTTCAATCCATGTACTCACCCTATGGTCCATGCCAACGGACCTTATTTTGTACAGTAAACGTTTATGTGGAACTGTGTCAAATGCTTTTGCAAAATCCAGATACACCACGTCTACGGGCCTTCCTTTATCTAGATGGCAACTCACCTCCTCATAGAAGGTTAATAGATTGGTTTGGCAAGAACGATTCTTCATGAATCCATGCTGATTACTGCTAATGATATCGTTCTTATTACTAAAATCTTGTATATAGTCCCTTATCATCCCCTCCAAGAGTTTACATACTATTGATGTTAGGCTAACTGGTCTGTAATTCCCAGGGATGTTTTTTGGGCCCTTTTTAAATATTGGTGCTACATTGGCTTTTCTCCAATCAGCTGGTAACATTCCAGTCAATAGACTGTCTGTAAAAATTAGGAACAACGGTCTGGCAATCACCTGACTGAGTTCCCTAAGTACCCTCGGATGCAAGCCATCGGGTCCCGATGATTTATTAATGTTAAGTTTCTCCAGTCTAATTTTAATTCCGTCCTCTGTTAACCATGGAGGTGCTTCCTGTGTTGTGTCATGAGGATAAACACTGTAGTTTTGGTTACTGAAGCCCCCGATTCACTCGTGAAGACTGAGGAGAAGAATAAATTCAGTACCTTTGCCATCTCCCCATCCTTTGTAACCAGATGTCCTTCCTCATTCTTTATGGGGCCAATATGGTCTGTCCTCCCTTTTTTACTGTTTACATACTTAAAGAATTTCTTGGGATTTTTTTTGCTCTCCTCCGCTATGTGTCTTTCATGTTCTACCTTAGCCGTCCTAATTGCACCCTTACATTTCTTATTGCATTCTTTATAAAGTCTGAATGCTGAGGATGATCCCTCAACCTTGTATTTTTTGAAGGCCTTCTCCTTTGCTTTTATATGCATTTTTACATTGGAGTTAAGCCAGCCAGCATTTTTGTTCGCTCTTTTAAATGTACTACCCAATGGGATACATTGGCTAATTGTTGTTTGTGTAGTGTAGTGTTTTTGGAAAAAAAGAAGTGTTGGCTTTAGATACACACCATGGGTGATCCACATAAGGCCCCTTTCACACAGACATTCTGTCAGTCCATTTTTGACCTGTAATTACACAAATCAAATAGAACTTTAATTTATCCCTATGGATAATGTAAGCAGATCTGTATCTGCTTATTTTAGCCCACATCCGGGTGTGTTCAGGTTTGTTGGAACAAACAAAAAAAGTTTTTGTTCAACATCTTTTCACTGACCTGACTGGATGTGGGCAGATATTGGTGGATGCATGTCTGCTTACATCTGGCCACCAATAAGTTTTACATGGTTGGCCTTTTTGGAATTTGAAATGGACACGGATGTCACATATGTGACATCTGTTTCCGTTATGGTCTGACTGAGCAGGACATCAGTCTAGAACCCCCAGATGAGAAGGATCAGAGGGTGTCCATGTGATGAGAGCCTAAGGTCCCTGCCCACTTAAACAGATTGTTTAAGTTGCATGGGTGGTTTTTCAACAAACATACGCAGACAAAATGGCTGCTGGAAACACTTTAATCTGATTATAACTGCAATTCTTGTTTTTTTTTTCATATGAAATAAACCAACTTGATAATCAAATTACAGAAAATTGTATGCATATGTAATATGATGAATGTTGTTGATAGAAATATTGTTATACCTGTTGAACGATGACTGTTGATGCAAGTCAGCGGTCTGTGACCGCTGCTGTCTTCTTACAGCACTGGCAGACCCCTAAGGAGGAGCAAATCACTTTCACTCTTTCACTCATCAATGCTTAGAACACTGCAGGCTATGGAACAAAGCCCATGCTTTAATTAACATAAATATTCAAATTATGGTGTTGTCAAGCATTTATTGAAGACATGTAGCCTTGAGTGTGAGAACATATTTCTGCTAATAAAATTACACTTCTGCAGCAGTATATGCACTGATTATGAGAGGGGCTGTACAGCAGACTTACAAGAGTGAGTCCAGATTTTACTGAACGGTGCAAAAGGAGATCACCATTATGCATTCACACTTTTTTGGGTGGGCTGCTTCCGTGTTTGGACCTGATTTACCATTCACATTTTTTGCATCAAATGTACAGTATCTCACAAAAGTGAGTACACCCCTCACATTTTTGTAAATATTTTATTACCGTATTTATCGGCGTATAACACGCACCGGTGTATAACACGCACCCCAATTTAGGAGGGAATTTTAAGGAAAAAAAACTTTTAGGAGGGAAGTTGAAGGGAAAAAAACTTACATTTAAATGCCCTTCATTGCAGCCTTGTCAGTGCAGCCTTGTCAGTGCAGCCATGTCAGTGCAGCCATGTCAGTGCAGCCATGTCAGTGCAGCCATGTCAGTGCAGCCTTCCCCAGTGCAGCCTTCCCCAGTGCAGCCTTCCTCAGTGCAGCCTTCCCCAGTGCAGCCTTGTCAGTGCAGCCTTCCCCAGTGCAGCCTTGTCAGTGCAGCCCTCCCCAGTGCAGCCTTGCCCCAGTGCAGCCTTGCCCCAGTGCAGCCTGGGATCCCCTGTCCCTGCTTCCAGGGCTTCAAAATCGCGGACCGCGATTTGAAAATGGCGCCGCCGGCGCCGAAGTACACAGAGCCGGTCCTCGGCTCTTTCCGGCGGCTCTCGTTTACTTTCGGCTCCACTCGTAGTCCCAAGCGGAGCTATCCGAGTAGGTTCGGATAGCTCCGCTCGGGACTACGAGTGGGGCCGAAAGTAAACGAGAGCCGCCGGAAAGAGCCGAGGACCGGCTCTGTGTACTTCGGCTCCGGCGGCGCCATTTTCAAATCGCGGTCCGCGATTTTGAAATTTGGACAGCTCGGGATCGGCGGGGATCGGCGTATAACACGCACCTGCGACTTTCCCCTGATTTTAAGGGGAAAAAAGTGCGTGTTATACGCCGATAAATACGGTATATATTTTCATGTGACAACACTGAAGAAATGACACTTTGCTACAATGTAAAGTAGTGAGTGTACAGCTTGTATAACAGTGTAAATTTGCTGTCCTCTCAAAATAACTCAACACACAGCCATAAATGTCTAAACCGCTGAAAACAAAAGTGAGTACACCCTTAAGTGAAAATGTCCAAATTGGGCCCAATTAGCCATTTTCCCTCCCGGTGTCATGTGACAAGGTCTCAGGTGTGACTGGGGAGCAGGTGTGTTAAACTTGGTGTTATTGCACTCACTCTCTCATGCTGGCCACTGAAAGTTCGACATGGCACCTCATAGCAAAGAACTCTCTGAGGATCTGAAAAAAACAATTGTTGCTCTACATAAAGACGGCCTAGGCTATAAGAAGATTGCCAAGACCCTGAAAATGAGCTGCAGCACGGTGGCCAAGACCATACAGCAGTTTAACAGGACAGGTTCCACTCAGAACAGGCCTCGCCATGGTCGACCAAAGAAGTTGAGTGCACATGCTCAGCGTCATATCCAGAGGTTGTCTTTGGGAAAAAAGACATATGAGTGCTGCCAGCATTGCTGCAGAGGTTGAAGGGGTGGGGGTCAGCCTGTCAGTGCTCAGACCATAAACCGCGCACTGCATCAAATTGGTCTGCATGGCTGTCGTTCCAGAGGGAAGCCTCTTATAAAAATGATGCACAAGAAAGCCCGCAAACAGTTTGCGGAAGACAAGCAGACTAAGGACATGGATTACTGGAACCATGTCCTGTGGTCTGATGAGACCAAGATGAACTTATTTGAATCAGATGGTGTCAAGTGTGTGTGGCGGCAACCAGGTGAGAAGTACAAAGACAAGTGTGTCTTGCCTACAGTCAAGCATGGTGGTGGGAGTGTCATGGGGCTGCATGAGGGAACCATGAATGCCAACATGTACTGTGACATACTGAAGCAGAGCATGATCCCCTCCCTTCAGAGACTGGGCCGCGGGGCAGTATTCCAACATGATAATGACCCCAAACACACCTCCAAGATGACCACTGCCTTGCTAAAGAACCTGAGGGTAAAGGTGATGGACTGGCCAAGCATGTCTCCAGACCTAAACCCTATTGAGCATCTGTGGGGCATCCTCAAACGGAAGGTGGAGGAGCACAAGGTCTCTAACATCTACCAGCTCTGTTATGTCGTCATGGAGGAGAGGACGAGGACTCCAGTGGCAACCTGTGAAGCTCTGGTGAACTCTATGTCCAAGAGGGTTAAGGCAGTGCTGGAAAATAATGGTGGCCACACATAATATTGACACTTTGGGCCCAATTTGGACATTTTCACTTAGGGGTGTACTCACTTTTGTTGCCAGCGGTTTAGACATTAATGGCTGTGTGTTGAGTTATTTTGAGGGGACAGCAAATTTACACTGCTATACAAGCTGTACACTCACTACTTTACATTGTAGCAAAGTGTTATTTCTTCAGTGTTGTCACATGAAAAGATATAATAAAATATTTACAAAAATGTGAGGGGTGTACTCACTTTTGTGAGATACTGTATGTGAAAATAAGCAGCATCACATACTGATTTCCTATTCATATTATGCCCTGTACACATGGGCAGACTTTTCGGCATCAAAGGTCCGACGGTCTTTCCGACGAACTTCCAACAGACTTTCGAATGAGCGGACTTGGCCACGCACGATTACACCAAAGTCCGATGGATTCGTACGTGATGATGACTAAAATAAGGAAGTAGATAGCCAGTAGCCAATACCTGCCCTAGTGTCGGTTTTCGTCCGTCGGACTAGCATACAGACGAACTGATTTTTCTACCGGACTCGAATCCGTCGGAAAGATTTGAAATGTGTTTCAAATCTAAAGTCCGCCTGATTTTCGACCAAAAAGGTCCGTCGGAAGTCCAATGAAGCCCACACACAGTCGGATTGTCCAACGGATTCGTTCCGGCAGACGAGTTCGGTCTAAAAGCCCACCCATGTGTACACGGCATTATAGTATGTGTTGTGCTGTCCATAGTGCTGAAGGTACTATGGACAGCATTAAAAAATGTTACCATTTTGTTTTAAAAATAGGGCGTGAGGCAGGCGATATTTGAACATTCTTTATTACTTTATGTATTTTATACAGACGGGTAATATTTGTGTATTCTCACTATCAAAACAAAATTCAAAATTGTATTTTTTTTTTTATTGTGTATTAAACTGATGATGGTTTTCTGTATTTAAGCAGAGTTCCACCCACTTTTTCAACTAGATCCTAAAGGAAAACTACTCCTCCACTAAAGTGGCTTGAAGAAAAAGTGACAACCAGTGGCGGCTGGTGACGTTTTAGGATGGGGGGGCCCCAGGCCCCACCTTTCCTTTTTCACCCCCCACTTCTCATAAGCCCCACCCCTTATTTAGGTCAGCATTACAGATGGTGTATATAGGTCAGCATTAAAGATAGGGTATATAGGTCAGCATTGGGTATATAGATCAGCATTACAGATAGCGTACATAGGTCAGCATTGGGTATATAGATCAGCATTACAGATCAGGGCATTTAGGTCAGCATTGGGTATATAGATCAGCATTACAGATCAGGGTATATAGGTCAGCATTGGGTATATAGATCAGCATTACAGATCAGGGTATATAGGTCAGCATTGGATATATAGATCAGCATTACAGATCAGGGTATATAAGTCAGCATTGGGTATATAGAGCAGCATTACAGATCGGGGTATATAGGTCAGCATTGGGTATATAGATCAGCCCTTCAGATCAGGGTATTTAGGTAAGCATCGGGTATATAGATCAGCATTACAGATAGCGTATATAGGCCAGCATTGGGTATATAGATCAGTGTATTTCCACTTTTGCAACTGAATTGGAATAACACCTACTTTATATTTGTTACATTTTTTCCTCTCATAGCTTAACCACTTGCTGACCAGCCACACTACATATACTGTGGTGGGTCTGCATGTGCAGGCAAAATCACGTACATGTACCTCACTTTGCCGGCTTGGACTAATGGGGCAACCCATTCATGACAGTTGAAAACTTTGTTGTTACAATGCTCTTCAGTGTAACAGCAAACAAAGTGTGAAAAAAAATCCCTGATCACCCCAGAGTAGTACATATGGTGACACTGATCAAAATTGTAAACAATTTAAAAAGTTAAAAAATGAAAAAATAAAAAGTTCAATAAGTACAATAAATAAATACAATAATAAATACAATGGTTTGCCAGGGTGAACGACATTCAGCAGATGGAAGCCCTGACAGCTGCCCTAGGGATAGGAGGGACGGAGGAACACACGCTGTCTATACTGGAACATGTTTCGTGTCTCAGATGACTATTTGTCCCATTCTTAAGCTGATCCCTCCATGGGATTTCAACGCCTCGCTCCGCCGAAGCACCTTTCCCTCCCTGTTCCTACTTCTCCTCTGTAGCTGCTGTGAGGATGGGACAGAGAGACCTACTATGTGTTTACCTATATATACACACACACACACACACACACACAAACTCACACATACATACATTTGTGCTCATACGTTTACATACCCTTGCAGAATTTATGATTTCTTGGCCATTTTTCTGAGAATATAAATGATAATACAAAAACTTTTCTTTCGCTCATAGTTAGTGTTTGGCTGAAGCCATTTATTATCAATCAACTGTGTTTACTCTTTTTAAATAATATTCACAACAGAAACTACCCAACTGACCATGATCAAAAGTTTACATACCCTGGTGATTTTGGCCTGATAACATGCACACAAGTTGACACAAAGGGGTTTGAATGGCTGTTAAAGGTTACCATCCTCACCTGTGATCTGTTTGCTTGTAATTAGTGTGTGCGTATACAAGGTCAATGAGTTTCTGGACTCCTGACAGACCCTTGCATCTTTCATCCAGTGCTGCACTGACGTTTCTGGATTCTGAGCCATGGGGAAAGCAAAAGCATTTTCAAAGGATCTGTGGGAAAAGGTAGTTGAACTGTATAGAACAGGAAAGGGATATAAAAAAATATCCAAGGAATTGAGAATGCCAATCAGCAGTGTTCAAACTCTAATCAAGAAGCGGAAAATTAGGGGTTCTGTTGAAACCAAACCACGGTCAGGTAGACCAACTAAAATTTCTGCCACAACTGCCAGGAAAATTGTTCGGGATGCAAAGAAAAACCCACAAATAACTTCAAGTGAAATACAGGACTCTCTGAAAACATGTGGTGTGGCTGTTTCAAAAGATGCACAATAAGGAGGCCCTTGAAGAAAGATGGGCTGTATGGTCGAGTCGCAAGAAGAAAGAAATTACTATGCAAATGCCACAAAGTATCCAGCTTATAATACGCCAGACAGCACAGAGACAAGCCTGAAACTTTCTGGCACATAGTCATTTGGAGCGATGAGACCAAAATTGAGCTTTTTGGCCACAACCATAAACGCTACATTTGGAGAGAAGTCGACAAGGCCTATGATGAAAGGTACACCATTCCTACTGTGAAACACGGAGGTGGATAGCTGATGTTTTGGGGATGTGTGAGCTACAAAGGCACAGGAAATTTGGTCAAAATTGATGGCAAGATGAATGCAGTATGTTATCAAAAAATACTGGAGGAACATTTGCATTCAACAGCCAGGAAGCTGCGCATGGGATGTACTTGGACATTCCAACATGACAATGATCCAAAACACAAGGCCAAGTCGACCTTGCATTGGCTACAGCAGAATAAAGTGAAGGTTCTGGAGTGGCCATCTCAGTCTCCTGACCTCAATATCATTAAGCCACTCTGGCGAGATCTCAAACGTGCAGTTCATGCAAGACAGCCCAAGAATATACAGGAACTGGAGGCATTTTGCCAAGAGGAATGGGCAGCTTTACCATCTGAGAAGATAAAGAGCCTCATCCACAAATACCACAAAAGACTTCAAGCTGTCATTGATGTTAAAGGGGGCAATACACGGTATTAAGAACTGGGGTATGTAAACTTTTGATCAGGGTCATTTGGGTAGTTTCTGCTGTGAATATGATTTAAAAATTGTAAACACAGTTCACTGATAATAAATGGTTTTAGCCAAACACTAACCAAGCGTGAAAGAAAAAAGTTTTTTTATTCATATTCTCTGAAAAATGGCCAAGAAATCATAAATTCTGCCAGGGTATGTAAGCTTATGAGCACAACTGTATATACAGTATCTCACAAAAGTGAGTACACCCCTCACATTTTTGTAAATATTTTATTATATATTTTCATGTGACAACACTGAAGAAATGACACTTTGCTACAATGTAAAGTAGTGAGTGTACTGCTTGTTTAAACATTGTAAATTTGCTGTTCCCTCAAAATAACTCAACACACAGCCATTAATGTCTAAACCGCTGGCAACAAAAGTGAGTACACCCCTAAGTGAAAATGTCCAAATTGGGCCCAAAGTGTCAATATTTTGTGTGGTCATCATTATTTTCCAGCACTGCCTTAACCCTCTTGGGCATGGAGATACCCGAGCTTCACAGGTTGCCACTGGAGTCCTCTTCCACTCCTCCATGACGACATCACAGAGCTTGTGGATGTTAGAGACCTTGCACTCCTCCACCTTCTGTTTGAAGATGCCCCACAGATGCTCAATAGAGTTTAGGTCTGGAGACATGCCTGGCCAGGCCATCACCTTTAACCTCTTCCTTAGCTTCTTTAGTAAGGCAGTGGTCATCTTGGAGGTGTGTTTGGGGTCGTTATGTCTGAATACTGCCCTGTGGCCTAGTCTCCGAAGGGAGGGGATCATGCTCTGCTTCAGCATGTCACAGTACATGTTAGCATTCATGGTTCCCTCAATGAACTGTAGCTCCCCAGTGCCGGCAGCACTCATGCAGCCCCAGACCATGACACTCCCACACCATGTTTGACTGTAGGCAAGACACACGTGTCTTTGTACTCCTCAACTTGCTGCCGCCACACACGCTTTACACTATCTGAACCAAATAAGTTTATCTTGGTCTCATCAGACCACAGGACATGACAAAACAAACAATGTCAGCACTCAGTGGGTAATATTAGGTGGACATAGCACTGGCAGGAACCATGAATGCCAGGCAATGTGATGAATAAAAAATTCCTTATGGGTAATGTTGGTGGATCAAGACAAGTTTAATGAATAATCATCATGACATTAAAAAACAAACAAACAAAAAATCTGCATACATGTAATGTATTAAAATAGGTAAGATTAAATGAGACTACGGTATCACTGGGGGTTCCCAGGGGAAGCAAAGAGGAGCTAACGGTGAAACAGTGTAGCTAGGGGGGCATCAATAATCCCTCTACACTGAAGGGTCCTGGCCCGAATGGTGGACCTGCTGGCCGCCATCCAGAACCCACAAGCCAGCGGGTCCACCGATCGGTTCCTGTGAGTGTGAGAGCGATAACACCAAATTTAACACACCTGCTCCCCATTCACACCTGAGACCTTGTAACACTAACGAGTTACATGACACCGGGGAGAGAGGGGTGTACTCACTTTTGTTGCCAGCAGTTTAGACATTAATGGATGTGTGTTGAGTTATTTTGAAGGGGCAGCAAATTTACACTGTTATACAAGCTGTACACTCACTACTTTACATTGTAGCAAAGTCTCATTTCTTCAGTGTTGTCACATGAAAAGATATAATAACATATTTACAAAAAATATGAGGGGTGTACTTTTGTGAGATACTGTATATACATTTGTATTTTTTGTTTTTCTTTTTCTTTATTTTTTTAGGATGTAAAGCATTTATCACTGTAATCTACACGAGCTCTTTTAGTACAAGTATTCATAAAAGGCATGTCAGAGTACAGTTGTTAGCTTGCCAGTCCATTCAATTTTATCATTAAATACTTTCCATTATTACGGGTTTTTTTTGGCAAGCATCCTTTCTAAAGCATAATGATCTTATCACACAAACATGTAGTGAACTGTGACATATGCAGATAGAATATTCAATATTTTATTTATATAAATACATACTGTATTGTCTATGGAAAAACTAAGATTACATATTTTATAGCTTTCCAATATGCATAGAGAAACAGTTTCCAGTGAAAAATTGAGGTGGGAACAGATGGGCGGGAACAGGTGGGAACAGATTCAAAACTTCTGAGACTTTAATGTTTGCTAAAAAAAATTAGACTTTGAAATGACACAAATAGCTTTGTTACATTGTGATAAGGCTAGGGCATATTCAGGTAATAAATCATGAGTGTTTGTGCTAATCTGTTAGAGTAAAAAATAATAATTATACAGTAGAGGACACAGACTGGATTTTCATAGACCCTGGAATATAAACTGGTCCCTTTGAGTAATTGGTCACTGGCAAAGCTTTGTGGACATGCCCCCAGGGTGTACCCCTATATCCGTGTCCTAAGGTGATGGACCTCTTCTCCCTTATGGCAAAATCATTTGCTTCACAAGTTTATTATTTTTCTTTGGATTCTTCAATCAACTCAGTCTTCATATTCAACAATACAAGCCGTGCATCCAGCTCAGTGCAACCTATGTAAAACCTTGGGAGATGTACCTGGATCCCACACAGTGGGAAAGCCCTATAATGTTGCTTTTGGCACTCTATCCTGCCTCGGTGCTCACCTCAAAAGTTAGTGAAAAGCATGTAGTTAGACAGGTCCAGGCCTGTGGTCCATCCCTATGGGACCCAGACCCTGAAGACACAAACAGGGGTATACTCGCCATGATAAGTGAGACCTGGACCTAATTATTATTATTATTATTATTATACGAGATTTATATAGTGCCAACAGTTTACACAGCGCTTTACAATGTATAAGGGGGACAACACAATTACAGTACAGTTCAATACAGAAGGTACAGGAGGGCCCTGCTCGTAGAGCTTACATTCTAAAGGGAGGGGGACCAATTAGCGACCAATGCATGAACATGTAAGAGAGGTTTACCCTGTACTGTTCCGATACCGTAGCCTCACCTATTAAAATAGTTTTCATCTTATATTGAAACTATATGGAAACCGGGACTTGAAAACGATTCAATTCTTCAGTGTTAAACGTTTCAAAATCGGTGGTAAAATTCCAAAATTCAGGGATTATTCTTAGGTGGATGACTAGGTCTCACATCACACCACAGGTCGCAATGGCTGAAACCAGGTGTAAGGAAACCGTGACAAAGATTTAGGCAAACAGTCATTCTGTTGAAAGTCTACAATATACTCAAACTATTCAAAGAGTCTTCGCTTCCCTTGCAATGGAGCAGGTGCCTATTGTAACACTGGTATCTGTATCTGATTCTAGCTCTATCTCAGACACGCAACAAGCGGTCTACATGACCAAGGCAGTTTTCCTGCAACTATGTCTTTCTTGGACAGCTAACAGCTTTAATACAGAGCACACTATCCAAAGCACAAAAGCTCAAAGCAAACTTTCCAGATACAAATCACTATCCAGAGCATAAAAGTGCCACACCCCCACCACCTCTGCCAGAGTGAAAAGCCTCCTCTAGAGGACGCAGACTCTGAGGGGGGGTGAAGAGGACCCAGAGGCAATAGAAGATTTCTCTGATGGTATGGCTTCATGCAACATGCTTGAAAATGTAGATATGCTCACTTTTTCTGCTTGCAAAAGCCTTAGCATTGTCAAAATGATTCTCCTTCATTTCACCTCCACCCCCTGACTACTAAGTGACCTGCTAAGTCAAAAAATAAATTTCCCATTCACGAATAAATGGAATGGGCAATTTATGACAATTGGGTAAACCCTGAAAAGATTTTCACCCCTCAGAGAATCATTGTTGAGCGCTAGCCAATTTCACTAAAAACTGGTCTGCCACAGTAGTAGACCCTGCCATCTCGGTTTTAAACAAGCATCTTACTGTGCCTCTGTTGACAAAAGATTTGAGACATTTTAAAGGCTTTCTTTACACCTGCAGGCCCACCTCTGCAACTGGCTAAAGCTGTAATTTCTGTTTGGCAGACTGCAGCTAAGTGAACTAAGACAATGAACAACTAACAGGATCCTGTCTTCCAGAACTGAACCCTGGCAAGCACTTGCAGATACGGACCCCTGCCTTACTTGTTTTGATGAACTAGATACTAGAACAAGGCATGACACAGATCTCCAGAAAGGCTCTCAATTCTATCCATATGCACAGAATCTTATGACTAAAAGTCTGGACAGCTGAAGCTGCTTGCAAACGTTGGGGCACTTGACAAGTTCATCAAAAATGTCACAGGATGAAAAGTATTCCTCCACATTGGAAGGTTTCTAAACCCCCTTCCTCTGGGGCTTCTACCTCTATACAAAGAAGAATGCCAGCCGCTTTCCTCATTTCATCATTTCACCTTCAAAGCCAAAATTCAATTCTTCCTTTTGGCGCAAGATTTAGAACACAGAACCTTCCACGTGCACCCCAAAACCCTCTGTACAAGGAAGTAATGCCCTCGCTTCTAAAAGTGGAAGTGGGGGGGGGGGGAGGAAGTCTGTTACACTTGGTGAATTACACAATCGGTGGTTTCAAAGGGATACTAAATAGTTTTGCCTATTTTGGCATCTTGCCCAGATGATGTTCTATGGGATGAAACGTGTGTTGGGCGAAACCCACACAGGCGACACTGCCACGCTCCTTTGGAGTTGGAACCTTTGCTGTACAGCTTAAAAATTTTGACTTTTCATGCTCTTAACTTTTTTAACATGTGAGTAGAATGTGTATCGTGTGTTTCCATTAAAGTTTTTAGCCGATTTATACTATATGGCTTTCCTTGCTTTGATTCCATGTGAATATTCAATTATGCATATGGTCGTCATTGCCCTTACTAATCTTGGAGAGAAAGCCTGCTTGACTTATTGGAACCAATGGGTGTGAACTGAATGATCCCGGGGGAAGTATTTATAACAGGGGAATCGGCCTCTGTAGTGGGGTAATTTCAGTCTGGTAAAAGTGCATTTCTTACAATGGTGATGGCTCATGTGGTGACTACATTAATGGAGTAGCACGATTTCTGCACAATATACACGTTTATTTTGTTTTTCTTACTATTGGTTGCCAGCAACTGTGTTTATCATCACTAATTACACCAGTGCGTTTTCTATTTCTGTTTGAAGAATGAGAAAATGAATCTCAAGAAATAATACTCTGAGCCCGGATTCACACCTATGCGAATTAGAGGTGCGTTTCCGCACCTCTAATTCGCATAGCAGGAGAATGTGACTGGCTCCCTATGGAGCCGGTTCACATATCTCCGGGGCGGCTGCGGTGCGCACTGCACAAAAACGCTGTGCATCTTTGGCTGCGTTTCAGGGCCGAATTCAGGCATAGAATCGGCCCTGATTCGTCCCTGAAACGGTGAACAGGGACGCACAGCGCTCCTGTGCGGTGCGCAGCGTATTATGGTGTGAACCCAGGCTAAAGCAGAGATATGCAATTAGCGGACCTCCAGCTGTTGCAAAACTACAAGTCCCATCATGCCTTTGCCTCTGGGTGTCATGCTTGTGGCTGTCAGAGTCCTGCTATGCCTCATGGGACTTGTAGTTCTGCAACAGCTGGAGGTCCGCTAATTACATATCCCTGCTCTAAAGCATAATAAACCACCAGCACCCTAACATTCTCACTCCACCAGATCGGTGGGTGTTTCCTGGGCATTCTGACTTCAAGCCTTTGTTGCCCAGCTTTGCAAGGCCACCACCTGGACTTTAGTTCATACCATCTATAAGTTCTAGCAGATACACAGTCAAGCTTCTGAGTTCTTGCAGCAGCACTCTGAGTTGGGTCTTTTGACCCTTGTTGGCACAATTCCTTTTTCTTTCTAATTCGTTGCTTGTGGGCGTCCCAGTGTGTATGAATATCCAATTTGTGTCCTGTACTTTACAATTGAGAAGAGAAATTTGGACTTACGTGAAAATTCCATACGGAACAGCACAACAGCTGATTTTATGATCAGCTGTTGTGACGGCGAGACGGTGCCTGCACACAATAGCCGACGGAAGAAATTTTTCTGTCAGATTGTGCCTCGTGGAATTTTTAAAGGTGGGCAGTGCTGAAAAAAAATCTTTTTGAAACTATGTGTAAATTAGAGGGTCCTGCAACGAAGCTGCAACACAACATCAAAATCAGCACTGAATCTGTGGCAAATGGCTTGTGTAAGCTAGCTAAATATGCCTGAAAACCCGCCCTTCAGTTGACTAAACACGCCCCGCAAGCGTCCAGGAAGAATAGCAGTAAAGTTTTTTTTTTTGCAGCACTGACCATCTTTAAAAATTCCACCCCCCATCTTTGCAGCACTGGCCATCATTTATAAATCCCCCCAACATGTACAAATCCACCCCTCACCGACATAAACACTCCTCGGGAGCGCAAGGCACAATCTGACAGAAAAATTTCTTCTGTCAGGTATTGTGCGCAGGCGCCGTCTCACCGTCACATCAGCTGATTGTAAAATCAGCTGTTGTGCTGTTCCATACGGCGCATGTACCGTTCGTCCTGGGTACTTCTCGATAGCGGGCACTTCTCATCCTCCATGGCTCTCTGTCCTCCCATTTTTCTGTTCCGTTAGGCGTCCAATCAGGGCGCCTGTACCTTCAGGTGATGGGTATTAGATCTGAGCCTCCTGATTGGCAGAGAGCCGGTTAAGTGTTAGCAACCAAATATTCATTTGCTTTGCTAACACACCTGGGTGAACTGGGTGAATTGCGAGCGCAATGCTCTGTGCTAGCAGTTCACCTTTTTTGAAGCCTATTAGAGCCTATGGCTCTAATCGGGTGCTTCAAAAATCCCCCCTTCCCCGCTGCTGGAATTCAGAGCCTGGCGTCCAAAAAGGGGCCGGATGCCTGATTAGGGGGTGGCTACAGCAGCCATGAATTCATTTATGCAATGCATGATTCTATCCATTTTACACAGAGGGGATGGCTTGAAAGAGGGGGTGGCGCCCGTGCGCTCTTAATGGATGCACCGCCACTGGAGGTATACCCAGGGGTATGTACAGCAAAGCTTTGCCAGTGTCCAATCACCTGAAGGTAGCAGCCTCCAGGCTATTTCCTGCACTGTTCTCCAATTCCTAAATGTCTTGCAGGACAATTTCATGGGTCAGATGGTAGACGCACCAACTAGAAATAAAGCGTTACTAGATCTACTGATTACCAACAATACAGACCTGATCATGGATGTGGAAATACGGGGATATTTAGGAAAGAGCGATCACAGGTCAATTGGCTTCAGTATAAATAAAACACAAATAGGAAACATAAGGGAAATACAAAGACACTGACTTTCAAAAGAGCCAACTTCCCTAAACTATGAACCTTGCTAGAAGATATAAATTGGGATAAAATCTTAGGAACAAAGAACACGGAGGAGAGATGGGTTTGCTTTAAGAGCATATTAAATAAGGGCATTAGCCAGTGCATCCCATTGGGTAATAAATTTAAAAGAGTGAACAAAAGTCCTGGTTGGCTTAATGCCAATATAAAAATGCATATAAAAAGCAAAAGAGAAGGCTGGAGGAGAGCAAAAAAAATCCCAAGAAATTCTTTAAGTTTGTAAACAGTAAAAAAGGGAGGACAGACCATATTGGCCCCATAAAGAATGAGGAAGGACATCTGGTTACAAAAGATGGGGAGATGGCGAAGATATTGAATTTATTCTTCTCCTCAGTCTTCACGAGGGAATCGGGGGGCTTCAGTAACCAAAACTGCAGTGTTCATCCTCGTGACACATCACAGGAAGCACCCTCATGGCTAACAGAGGACAGAATTAGAATTAGACTTGGGAAACGTAACATTAATAAATCACCGGGACCGGACGGCTTGCACCCGAGGGTACTTAGGGAAGTCAGTCAAGTAATTGCCAGACCATTGTTCCTAATTTTTACTGACAGTCTGACTGGAATGGTACCAGCGGATTGGAGAAAAGCCAATGTAGCACCAATATTTAAAAAGGGCCCGAAATACATCCCTGGGAATTACAGACCAGTTAGCCTAACATCAATAGTATGCAAGCTCTTGGAGGGGATGATAAGGGACTATATACAAGATTTTAGTAATGAAAACAATATCATTAGCAGTAATCAGCATGGATTCATGAAGAATTTTTCTTGCCAAACCAATCTATTAACCTTCTATGAGGAGGTGAGTTGCCATCTAGATAAAGGAATGCCCGTAGATGTGGTGTATCTGGATTTTGCAAAAGCATTTGACACAGTTCCCCATAAACATTTACTGTACAAAATAAGGTCCGTTGGCATGGACTACATAGTGAGTACATGGATTGAAAACTGGCTACAAGGGCGAGTTCAGAGGGTGGTGATAAATGGAAAATACTCAGAATGGTCAGGGGTGGGTAGTGGGGTCCCACAAAGTTCTGTGCTGGGACCAATCCTATTTAATTTATTCATAAACGACCTAGAGGATGAGGTAAACAGTTCAATCTCTGTATTTATGGACGATACTAAGCTAAGCAGGGCATCAACTTCTCCGCAGGATGTGGAAACCTCGCAAGAAGATCTGAACAAATTAATGGGGTGGGCAACTACATAGCAAATGAGGTTTAATGTAGAAAAATGCAAAATAATGCATTTGGGTGGCAAACATATGAATGCAATCTATACACTAGGGGGGCAAACTCTGGGGGAATCTAGGATGGAAAAGGACCTGGGGGTCCTAGTAGATGATAGGCTCAGCAATGGCATGCAATGCCAAGCTGCTGCTAACAAAGCAAACAGAATATTGGCATGCTTTAAAAAAGGGATTAACTCCAGGCATAAAAGTGGTAATGTTCCCACTCTACAAGATTCCGGTCCGGCCGCACCTGGAGTATGCTGTCCAGTTCTGGGCACCAGTCCTCGGGAAGGATGTACTAGAAATAGAGAGAGTACAAAGAAGGGCAACAAAGCTAATAAAGGGTCTGGAGGATATTAGTTTATTTATTTATTTAAGGTACTTATATAGCGCCGTCAATTTACACAGCGCCTTACATATACATTGTACATTCACATCGGTCCCTACCCTCAAGGAGCTTACAATCTAACATTAGTTATGAAGAAAGGGTGCGAGCACTGAACTTATTCTCTCTGGAGAAGAGAGACGCTTGAGAGGGGATATGGTTTCAACTTACAAATACCATACTGGTGACCCCACAATAGGGATAAAACTTTTTCGCGGAAGGGAGTTTAACAAGACACGTGGCCACTCATTAAAATTAGAAGAAAAGAGGTTTAACCTTAAACTACATAGAGGGTTCTTTACTGTAAGAGCAGCAAGGATGTGGAATTTCCTTCCTTAGGCGGTGGTCTCACCTGGGGGGCATCGACAGTTTCAAAAAACTATTAGATAAGCACCTGAACGACCACAACATACAGGGATATACAATGTATTACTGACATATAATCACACACATAGGTTGGATTTGATGGGCTTGTGTCTTTTTTCAGCCTCACCTACTATGTAACTATATATATGGAATATTCGTGCCTGCAGTAGCAGGGTGGTTAACTCTCCCGAGGACATTATATCTGAGCTGGCATCCTTCTGTGTAGACCTATATGGGTCGAGGGAGGCCTACTCAGATGGGGACCTAGCTAACTATATGTCCACTATTGATTTACCCTCTTTGTCTGCTAAGGCTAAACAACAACTAAACGCCCCATTAACACTAGAGGAACTACAGGTGGCGGCCTGGTCTTTCCCCACCTGTAAAAGCGCCCGGGGAGGAGGGCCTCCCTATGGAAGTATCCACTCAATTTAGCGAACTACTGCCAAAGTTGTTAGAGGTATTCAATGCATCTCTTGAGGAGGGTAGACTTCCTGCCTCTATGGCCAGAGCAAATGTGATTTTGTTGCTTAAGCCAGGGTAGGATCCGGTTGGCCCAGGCTCCTACAGACCTATTTCACTGCTTCAGTGCGATGTAAAAATCCTTGCAAAGGTCCTGGCTCTTTGGGTCAATGGGATAATATTCTCCATTGTCCACCCAGATCAAGCAGGCTTTATGCCGCATAAGTCCACAGCTACCAACCTTAGGAGACTCTTCCTTTACATGCAACAATAGGGGTCACAGGACTCTTCTCTCTCTCAATGCCAACAAGGTATTTGACAGTATCGGCTTGAGGTATCTGTGGGCGGTGCTATCCAAGTTCGGCTTCGGGGACTGGTTTATTGCCTGGATCAAGTTGCTATATGCTTCCCCACAGGCGACCATTAGGGTGGCAGACAGGATGTCACATGCTTTTGCCTTGGGCAGGGGAACACGACAGGGATGTCCGCTGTCTCCCCTGCACTTTGCAATTGCTATAGAACCATTAGCAGCCTTGGTGAGGCCAGCACCAGGTCCATGGGTTCCAGTATGGTGCTCTGCATGTGGGAAAGAGACCTGGGGCAACTTACAGGAGATCAGTGGGAGGAGGCCCCGCAGTCCATATCTACTTGTTCTTTGAATGTGTTTCTCAATATATTATACTAAGAGCGCACTACACCCCGACAAAACTCCATAAAATGGGCAGACTAGTGGACCCTCTGTGTGGTTGGTATCGACAACACAGTGGGGATCTCATACATCTCCTGTGGCAATGCCCGAAGCTCCACTACCGGCCTCCTGGATAACGCATATGGGAAAAACCCTTATTATGGACCGATATATATATACCAGCACATGTATAATATGTTTTGATCTGTAGCTACTGCAACGTTAACTCAAATGTGTAACAGTCATTGTTCAAAAGTTATGGCTTGTGCATTGGAAGTTATTTAATATGTTCAATAAAAACCTATTTGATTAAAAAAACACTATATATGCAATATATGTCTTACCTTTACTGCTGTAGGTCGGCTGGCACCTGTTGTTCCACTAGCTTGTGTTCAGCTCTGCTGCACTCTGCAGCTATGGGTGTCCCCGACCTCACCTGTTGCTTAATATATAATTCCTTCCTGCTACTTCCTGTCCAAACCCTCATGTGCTTCTCTATTTTAATCCCTCTCAGACCACTTTCTGGTTGCTTGAGCAACGCTTGTTTCTGAGCTCCCTGCTTGTAACCTGCTTTAACCTGACCTGCGACTCGGCTTGCTCTGATTACATTGTCTGCAGCCCACCCTAACCTTGGCTCGCTATCCGGCTCTCCTTTGCTTCATCCATCCATCCTTGTCTGACAGAGTCTTCTGGTACTTCCCTAGCGAGCAGGGTGAACCCGGGGGTCGTGACCTGGGGTCAGCACGCAGCTAAGCCCAAACCCTCGTGAGGGGGTCCCTGGCAGAATACCGGCTGGCCCTTAGACTCCACACCCTTAGGGATCCCATGTCACCTGCTCGCCCGTGGGCTCACTGTAAGTAGTACCGTGACAATATACAGTCAAGTCAAAATTCCTTTTATTGATTTTTTTTTTTTTATGTTTTTGGCCAGCTTGAAGTTATACCCTCTGTCAGGCTTTATTTTAATAAAGATTTTATAAATGAGAATTACAGGTACAAAGAGTAGAAAAGTACAAAGGTGGCAAGGTTCAGATAACATCTGTCAGGTTTTATCGTTGTCTGTATTTTCATTATATTTCACCTTTACCTGTTTCAGAGACATATCAGGGGACGAATGGCAACAAAACCAAGTTAGATTTCCCTAATGTTGTGTTGACTCTTTGCAAATGTGAGTGCTCTTAAATCACTTTAACTCCTTCGCGTCCGCGCTATAGCTGAATGACGGCTACAGCACGGACCTACTTTGCCAGGATGCCGTCATATGACGTCCGCCCTTTTGCACTCTCCCTGAGCGCCCCCTGCGATCACAGAGTCAATGAGACTCGGCTGATCACAGATTGGAGTAAGGGGCCGATCCCGGCCCCTTACCACGTGATCACAGCTGTCAGCCAATGACAGCTGATCACGTAATGTAAACAGAAGATCGGTAAGCGTTTTTTTTTTTCTGTGAAAGGGACATTGGTCCCGAAGAGGAAGAGGCACAGCCACATAATCTGTGCCCACCAGTGCCGCCTGCCAGTGCCACCAATCAGTGCCACCTATCAATGTCCACCATGCCACCTATCAATGCCCACCAGTGGTGCCAATCAGTGCTACCTATCAGTGTCACCTACCAGTGCCCATCACTGCCACCCATCAGTGCCGCCCATCAGTGCCACTCATCACTGCCACCTCTCAGTGCACACCAGTGCCACCTATCAGTGCCAAGTGCCACCTTATCAGTGCAGCCTATCAGTGCCCATCAGTGCAGCCTCATCAGCGTACATCAATGAAGGAGAAAAATTACCTGTTTGCAAACTTTTATAACAAAATAGAAAACTGTTTTGGTCTTTTTTTCAACATTTTTGGTCTTTTTTCGTTTTTTTTTTAACAAAAGATAAAAAACACAGCCATGATTAATTACCACCAAAAGAAAGCTCTATTTATAGGGAAAAAAAATACAAATTTTATTTGGGTACAGTATTGTATGACCACGCAATTGACATTCAAAGCGTGACAGCGTTGAAAGCTGAAAATTGGTCTGGGCAGGAAGGGGGTTTAGGTGCCCAGTAAGCAAGTGTTTAATAAAAGCTTGTACATTTTATGGATTCATGCTATGAGAGCCTTCCTTCTTTTCATTCGATCTATATGCCTGATTGGGATCTGGATGTGAGGACCCACTGAGAGGAGATCTCACTGGGAGCCATCATCTGGGAGTCCACTGGTCCAAAGGGATCATGAATAACCATAGCAGCTGGTTATATAAAGACCAGCCATTAACTCTGGTGAGTTAATTTAGGGTGATTGGTTTAGGATATCACTGGGTGTCACTTTATTGTTTGGAATACAGCACCTTTGAACAAGATTCATCACTTTCCCTTTGAGCTTTTTTTTGGGACTTTTTTATTTTTCATTTTTTATCACTGAGGACAATGTTTGATTTTTCACTTTATGAATTTCATTTTGATATTTTTTGAAAAATATATTGTATTGTGGTGCACTACACCAGCACTTTATTTTTCGCATGTATTGCACATTATATTATAAACATATATATATTTTTATCTTTATTTTTTTTTGGACACGTTTTTTCTGCATAGATGTTTTTACAACACTATTAGGGTGGCGATCAATAGGATTAGGCTTTGGCCAGCGCTGCTTTCCTTTTTCTATGGTTTACTACTGTTTCTGATAGTGGATCAAAATCAGAGCAGCAGCGGTTTATAGTTTTCTTTTATACTATTGTTAGTTTACAGTCTCTAACACTACCATTTGCACTGTGATACTTACTTTCCTGATATCAGGAAATGAAAGTCTCCCACAATATGTTGTTACGGTTATATGAATTCCCCTTACCTGACAACTTTCAACTTTTGGACTCCTCCTATCATTTCTGTGCTTGTGACAATTGGTGAACAATATCTCCAACAGGGTGAAAATACAGCAGTTAACATGAGGTATTGAAAACATTTTTGAGCTTAACTAAAATATGGCCACACAAAGGGGCCTGCTTATTTATAGACTGACTCCTGAAGAACTATAACCCAGCATCCACTTCCACTATTTAGTAATATCACAAGAGGTCCAATAGGGTGCAGCGCCTTCTTCTATCCTCATCATAGCCTGAGAGTGTCTTTTTGTGGCTCTTATTGTTTGAAGAACTGGAATAGGGATTAAGGTGAGCCTTGTGATACCCAGAACTAGTTCAAATTTGGTTGTGGACAATATCTTGAATCAGTAACATCTGCAGAAAAGGCTTACAGGGTAGAAGCAGAGTTTTTTTTTCTCAGAAAATAGGTGCAGGAATTCTCCCTCCCAGCCCAAATCCCCGCCCACAACCACGCCTAAACCCCACCCCAAACTCCACCCCCAGACACACCTTCCTTAGAGGACAGAAGTACAGTGGCGTCAAATAACTGTAATAAGTGAGGCCTTAGAACTGCGTATCACACATGGTTCAGGAATGTGTAACACACAGAGTACAGGACTCAGGACTTTATAACACACAGGGCTCAGGAGTGTGTATTGTGCAATTGTGAGCAGTGCATATCACACAGGGTGCAGAAAAAAAAACAGCAAACAGGATAGTACTTACATTCAATGCGAAGCGTCCCTTGTTTTCAGAAATATGGAGCATATAGCCCTGTGCACAGAGTGCAGGGGTCAGGAATATGTAAAATAGAGCTCAGCACACAGAGAACAGTGGTAAAGTGTATAATATGCAGTCCAGCATACAGAGTGCAGTGCTCAGGGGTATGTAATGCAAAACCCATTGTACAGAGTACAGCATTCAGGAGTACCATATCGAGGCCTTTAATATGTAACATACAGCACAGCACACAGAGTATAGCGGTTCTGAGTATGTAATGTACAAGGTGTTACAAAATTCACACCACTGGTCCCTGCACGCTGTGCCATACATTACATACTCTTGGTCACTAAGGCTCCATTCACACTAGCGCGTTTTTTGATGCATTTTGCATTTTGCAGAAATGCACGGGAATTTTTTAACATGGGTTCCTATGGAACATGTTCACATCAATGCTTTTTTGTTTCTCTGCATTTTTGGAAAGGGTCGGGGACTTTTTTCATGCAAAAAGCAGCGTTTTGCATGTAATGGATTTCAATGGACAAGCATCAAAAACGCAAGTGCACCGTTTTTGCAGCGTTTTTGCAGCGTTTTTGATGCGTTTTTGATGCGTTTTTGCCGTTTTTTTTGTTTTGTTTTTTTTTAATTTTTTTTTAATTTTTTTTTTAGACTGTAAAAAAAAAACTGTAAAAAAAAAAAAAAAAAACGCAAAACGCAAATCGCGGCAAAAACGCCGCAAAAACGCTGCTCAAAAACGTGGCAAGCATGAAAAAAAAACCTCCAAAAACGCTCAAAAGCAACATGCATAGGTGTGAATCGAGCCTAACTCTGTATGCTTTGACCCCTTTCACACTGAGGCACTTTACATGCGTTTTTGCTCTAAAAATAGCACCTGTAAACGGCCTCTTCTGCAGCACCAGTGAGAAAGCCAGAGTGCTCTCATACTGGGGCGGTATGCTTGCAGGACAGGAAAAAAAAAAGTTCTGCTAGCAGCATCTTTGGGGGCGGTGAAGGAGGGGTGTATACACCCCTCCTCCACCGCCCCTGCCATTGAAATGAATGGGCACCGCTTTCAAAGCGCCTTAAAAGCATTTTGAAAGCAGCGCTAAGTGGTCGCTTTTAACCCCTTTTTAACGCCTTCTTGGAGGTTAAAAGCACCCCGCTAGTGGCACTAAAGCGCTGCTATAACAGCGGTAAAGCGCCACTAGTTTTAGCATTTTACCACTAATGCCCACAACGCCCAAGCGTGAAAGGGGTCTTACTGTTCCCCAGCAAATTTCCCTGGTCTTTCCCCTCAAGTATCCCCCCAAAAGTAACCATCAAATCCTCACTTGTGCTTATCTCTTTGCTAACCTCTGTGTCCCCCATTCACACCTAACCTCTGCAACCCTCATCCACAGCTCACCTCTTCTTTCCCGGTCCACAGCTCCACTCTGCACCCCTATCCGCAACTCACCTCCCCCCATCACACGTCTCATGTCTGCACCCCTCTAACTACAGCTTACACCCCCAGTCCACAACTCACCTCCGCACCTCCATCCATATTATCTCTGCTCCCCTTCTGCACCCCCATCTAAAGCTCACCCCGATCCACAGCTCTCACCTTTGCCACCCACCTCTACACCCCCAGCTTCCCCTACAGCTCTCACCTCTACACAACCTCCCCTTCTTTCACAGTTATGCTTTCACTGTGAATTCAGTCTCTGGAGGGCTCTCTCTCCCCCCTCCCCTCCGTTTTTCATCTCACCTTTTCCACTGCTGTTCCAGTGCTCCAGTCCATGTTTTATGTGCAGGGCTTTTCAGACGATTGAGAACTGTAGCTGGGGCGGAGTTTCGGGGCTTCTCTGCTCTCTGCTCTGTGCTACAGTGTGAGAAGAGGCGGGGACAGAGGCTGCTGCTAGAATCAACACAGGCAGCCGTGCTGTGACCTGAAAATCTCAAAAGGCAGCAGCCCTGTGTGCACAGCGCTAGTGTGAGATACATGACAGGTCAGAGCAGAGAGGGCTGCCTGTCAGAGGTGCCGGAACTGCGTTCCGCCAAGTTCCGGCAGAAAAAAAGCCCTGCGTAGAAGAATATGAACAATTCAGCACAGGGGGATCTCACTCTGGAAACAACCTTGGCCAGTAAATCTGGAACAGTCTCTCTCCAGGATTTCTCTCAGGCCTCTACTCACTGTGTCCCTGTATGATAGTTGCCAACAGTCACGATTTTGGCAGGAAATTCACAGGTTTCAGACCCATGTCTCCTGCTGAGGATGTCCTGGGCGGAATCCCAAAAAATCGTTTTTGTCCAGGGGCTGACTGGGCCGGAGTGTCTGATCCCCCCCTAAAAAAAGTTCCACAGCTCCGCTGTTACCTGGAGTCAGGAGTGGGTGATGGAGGGACAGGGAGGGATGTAACAGTCAGCTAGTGGCTGAAGAGGTAGCAGGGGGTGGGCTTGCCCTGCATCCTAGCCAATGGTTGCCCTGTGTATTATTGGCTGTCCGGATAGAGCGGTGTAACCGTGTTACTGAGGGGAAGAACAGCAAAAACAGGTGAGAGAAGACATTCCCGCACACACTATTATATTATACACAGCACACATTCCTATCATATAGAAGAGACATGGCTGCTACCTGTACACAGCGACACTCATCCCAAGAATGTCACACAGGATACAAAGTCCACCAAGCTGTACACAGCCAGTCCTGGCACTGACCCCTAGACACACCCACACCGGACACTGAGCACTCATCACCTCCTGTCTACACCGAGCACTCCTCCTACACCTCTTCCTCCACCTACTACACCTCATACCTCCTGTACTGGACTCACTGCACCACATCCCGCCTTGGGAAAATGACCCACTGTATATACACTCTGGGCCGGAGGGGGGGCTGTCTTCTCCATACAACTAATCACAGCCAAACACATAAGAAGGAGCAGGAAATGAAGGGGTGCTGATAAGTTTAGAGCCTTACCCAGAAAAAATTGAGTTAGGAAGCTGTAAATTGCAGGATGCACTGGCCACTTTGTCTATATTCAATGTTGCAAACATCAACTACCTAAGATTTTAACATATCTTTCTTTTTCAGGTCCAAAGTGAACATGGCAGCACCTCAAGAAAAATTCAATGTGGAAGCGCATAGGACCATAATCAAGTTACTGTTTCTCCAAGGGAAAGGTGCGAAGCAGATCCATGATGTAATGTCACAAACTTTGGGTGACAGTGGCCCTTCATATGCAACAGTTAAATGTTGGGTTGTCAATTTTAAAACTGACCATTTTAGTGTTGAAAGTGAGAAACCCATTGTAAGGCCCGTTTCTGTCTTTGTGCCTGCAAATGTGAAAGCCATCTATTACATGATCATGGAGGACCGCCGAATATCAGCCAAAAGTATTGCTACATATCTGGGAATATCACGTGAGAGAGTTGGTGACATTATCCACAACGACTTGGAAATGAGAAAGCTTGCAGCAAAGTGGATCCCAAAACTTTTGACAACCGAACTGTTGCATGACAACGCCTCGTCACACACTGCAGATGAAACAATGGCAAAACTGACCTCCTTAGTGATGCCCCATCCACCTTATTCACCCGACCTTGTTCCTTCTGACTATTATCTGTTCCCCAATCTCAAAAAACACCTAAAGAGACAATGATTTGGGAGTTTTCCAGAAGCAACTAATGCTGCAAATGAGTGGTTACACCAGCAGTCTGAAGAATTTTATTTGCAGGGACATCACATACAGGAGGCATTCTTGAACACAGGGCTCGCCAAACTGGTGAATCAGCAGCTGAGCTGTGAGCAGAGGAGTCCAGGAACCGACCGGACATGACAAGACTGAAGGTGATCATCACCCCCATCTGTACATGTACGCAAGTCCTCCTCATTGCTCTGTGCTATCAGCTGTGTCCTTAGTCTTTTACCCCATCTCTTGTTGTAGGTCTGCAGTCTCTTGTAGCATGTCTGCACACTCTCTGACCATCTCCTGTAGCATGTCTGCACACTCTCTGACCACCTCCTGTATCATGTCCGCACACTCTCTGGCCATCTTTGTAGCATGTCCGCACATACTCTGACTATCTATTGTATCATGTCCGCACACTCTCTGACCTCCTCCTGTATCATGTCCACACACTCTCTGACCACCTCTTGTATCATGTCCACACACTCTCTGACCATCTTCTGTATCATGTCCGCACACTCTCTGACCATCTCTATCATGTCTGCACACTATCTGACCATCTCTTGTATCATGTCTGCACACTCTCTGACCACCTCCTGTATCCTGTGCGCACACTCTCTGACCATCTCTTGTATTATGTCTGCACACTCTCTGGCCATCTCTTGTATCATGTCCGCACATTCTCTGACTATCTCTTGTAGCATTTCCGCACAGTCTGACCATCTCCTGTATCTGTTTAATGGGATCTGCCTGGGGTGTTTGGAGTATCTTTATCTGCTGATTGTTAAACTTTCTGGCATTCACATATTCCATTTGTGGTGTAGGATCTGGGCCTACTGTCCCTCCATCCCTCTTTCTTTCCTTCTCTCTCCCCTTCTCTCTCCTTCCCTCCTTAGCTCTCTTTCTCTTTTTTTCACTCTCCTTCTTTCTCCCTTTCTTTCTCTCTCCCTCTCTCTTTCTTTCTCCATTACTCTTTCATCTCAGACTCTAACCACACCCCCTTTAAGCCACGCCAAATATTTAGCATAGTTTAAACCACAGCCATGCGTGCACCACATTTTTCCACTACAGCTAGGCCACACATACAAATGCATGCCCCACCCCTAATTAAAATAATACTCTGCCTACAGACCAAAAAAATTGTCTCTAAAATTTTTTTAAGAATGTTGCCAACTATGCTGTATACATGGATGCCTCCCTCCATTATCAGCCAGACCCTGTACTGTGAGCTTCCCGGCCAAACCCTGCACATACTTTGCTCCAACTGTTCCTCCAGCCTTGGTAATTGGTTCCCCCAGCTCTCTCTAAGCTGGGACCCTGCAGAACCTCTTGAAGACTACTCTGGATCACCGTGGAGGACAGACAGCCCCTCCAGGCTGGGTTACTCCCAACAGGCAAAGGACCCTGTTCTAGGCCCCTTAGATATTATATTATTATACAGGGTTTATAGAGCGCAAACAGTTTGCACAATGCTTTACAACATGGGGGCAAACAGTACAGTTACAATACAATTCAATACAGGAGGGATCAGAGCTTACAGTCTATAAGTGAGGTTCAAGTGGAACAAAAGGTAACAGCTGTGGGGGATGATCAACACCAGTATTCAAGCTTGCAGGATAGCCGGAGGAACCCTAGAAGTGTGTAGTAATTGCTAGACTGCACCCCAACCCTGAGAGTGCACCAGATTGTATGTAAGATTCGTATCTGCCTTTGTGTGGTCAGCCGGCTGGATTGGAGTGGAGTCTTCCTCTAGTGGTGGCCAAAAGTAGTGCGGGCTGTGAATCACAGCCAGTCTTGCTCAAAGTAAGTTCCCCCTTATTCCTCATATACCCCAGTCACGGAACCACATCGCAGTTAGTTAGTCGCCGTGGGTGCATGTATCCGGGACCAATATGTGACGAATGTGGGTCACAGATCCCTGCCCCCCTCACTCACTCGTGATAGAGACCGGCCAATCTCACACCACACTGTCACTGATGTTAAAATGCCACTCTCAGCTGCACCCAACACAAAGATTTCCAGCTTGTGGGACCACAATCTAGGTGCCAGCAACCTGAGAGCGATTGTCACTGGGCTAATCAACAATTAACCCTTTAACTTTCTCCACTGATGTTTGTGAAGTATCAGAACTTACACCAATTTAGCATTACCAATTATGATTTTAGAATAATCGTCTGTAACACACACTGTCACCACAGACAGGTCTGCTCAGAGGCCTTATTCTAGATAGTAGCACTTTTCAAGAGAGAGGTTCGTTTTTAGCTTGCATTAAGAGCTTTAGGAACAAGGTTAACATTTTTCAAAACAAGGTTTTAATAATGAAAAGGTCAAAATTGGTGCAAATAAAATGTCTACAGAAAAATATGTTTCAAAGAGATAAAGACAATATATAGTCACAAAGAAATAAGGTAGAATTGAGGAGGAAAGATAGTTACAATTAAATGTCCTAGGTTTGATCAGAGTTCAGTCGATGAGCTGGGTAATCAGTTCTCAATCTTGGCAGATGTTCCTGCTTTGATGGTAAAAGGAGAATTATTTACCCCTTCAGCCCCAGGAATTGACTGAGGCCGTATGAATGATCAGCCCAGGGTCTGCCTTTTCCAGCTCATTATGTTCCAGCACCTTATGGAATACAGGGGAAAGTAGGTGAGCCTGCAGCTGCAGAATCCAGAACAGCCTGTAAAAATCAAGCCCAGCATTAATGATTACAGTGAAGCTCAAAAATAAATTAAATTTACCTACCACTATAGCAACTAACTAGGAGGGTGCTACATATGCCTGTGTGAATTGAGCATTAGCTGAATTCAAATAACATTGCATTGGAAATTAATGGCATCTTTTATGTGGGCATGTAATTTATGTATTATGTGGGCATGTATTTTAGACAAGGCTCAGCTCAGTCTCTTCTGGGTATATACCCAGCCTCTTGCTGGGTATATACACTTTGGGGGGAGCTGCCAGTGTAATTATAGGCAGGTGGAATTTATCCTCTCCACTGTAGGTGGCACTGTTTAGCTGGCCGCTGTACAATGGGAATAGAGGCTGCAAGGAGCTTTCTTCCTCCAAAGCCTCCATAGGTGTCATGAGGGGAGCAGCTGTCTGATTGAAAGCTGCAACCTCAGCGGCCAGCTTGTCTGACCAGGATAACCCCCAAGCACCTGAGGCCTCCGAGCAACTGTAACAGACTCACTGGGGACAGAGGCTTTTGGAGGGGACTGAAAGCTAGCCTCTTGCCTACCGACTATGGGCCCTGGCATTTGAGGGAGCTACAAGCATTTAGGAAAATGTCCTGTTATGTAATGCAAAAAACAAAAAAATGCAACGCTGTGTGATACTGAACCTTACAAATGCATAGTTAGTGCCATAAACAATGAAAAACAATATTGCTAAAAAATTTAACTATGAACATCTAAAAATATTTTGTTGTGTAACAAGCAAGCTCACAGTGAAATAAATTTGGTATCATTCTTTAAAATCAAGTGTCCAAAAAAAAATAAAAAAGATTTTTCCTCCCAATTTTCATCAATCCACATTGGGGCATTATACGTATTACTATCCAAAAAGTGACTCTAGTAATGATAATCCTGATCAGAAGAGGGTGACTTCATAGCTGTGCTAACCCCCCTCCTCGCCCCTCCCCCCCGTGTGAATGCGCTCACCTCCAACAGTTATGTTTGGTCCACATAAGCAGTTGAACCACTCCTGGGCTCTAAGTGAGACTAGTGCAGCAGGATCCCACAGGAAAATCCAGAGAAGTTGTCCTCAATTTTAAAACAAGAAAGAGGCTGGTGTCAGGGCTGAGCTCAGCCCTTCCCTCTCTTTGCTGGCCACTCAGCTGTCGGCTAATTGCCGGCTCCCATCTCTCTCCACAGTTACTCAGCTGTTGATGATATCCTGCTCGTCAGTCCTGCCTACTTAATCCGTCTAGTGCAGAGGATCTCTGCCTTCACCTTGGTCAACATCACAGAAACTTTCTCCTGTGATCCTGTTCAAGACTACTTGCTTTGCTGACATCCTTCTGGCTCCAGATCCTGCTTGCTGTTCCACTAAATTGATCCCTGACTTCTGGCTTGGCTGACTATCCATTCCGGTTACTGAACTTTGGCTATGTTTTGAGTATGTTTGTTCTTTTTACTTTTATTATTAAACAAGTGTGATTTAACTGTACTTCTGTCTCGGCCTGATTTCATGGTTTCTGACAGCTGGATAGTGCATTATCGCTAGTTTAAAAATGTATTTAGAAAATATAACATCTGGGTACTCATACATTTTAGGTGCTTCCAGTACACCAAGCTATAAAAGCATTAAGCCTAGGATTCCTCTCCAAATGACTTCCAAACTTGTATGTGTCAGCAGCTTGTACAAACAAGCATGTATCCGAGCTCCTCCACTGTCCTGGCACAGGGCTGACACAGGGCTAATCACATGTCTTCCTCAGGGGAATCTGATTGGATGGTGGAGAATACTAGAATATATACTATGCTGGCGGCCACTGAAGTATAGCCGCGATATAAGCCATTTTGTTGTAGGTGTATTTCAATGATAACCACAACCGTGGCCATATTAACCACTTGCTTACTGGGCACTTAAACCCCCCTCCTGCCCAGACCAATTTTCAGCTTTCAGCGCTGACGCATTTTGAATGACAATTGTGCGGTCATATAACAGTGTACCCAAATTAAATTTTTATATTTTTTTCACACAAATAGAGCTTTCTTTTGGTGGTATTTAATCACCACTGGGGTTTTTATTTTTTGCTAAACAAACAAAAAAAGATAGAAAATTTAGAAAAAAAATAAATCACGTTTAATAGTTTGTTATAAAATTTTGCAAACAGGTAATTTTTCTCCTTCATTGATATGCGCTGATGAGGCAGCACTGGTGGGCACTGATAGGCTACACTGGTGGGCACTGATAGGCACAGATAAGGCGGCACTGATGGACTGATGGGAACAGATAAGGCGGTACTGATTGGCACAGATAAGGTGGCACTGATGGCCACTGATAAGATGGCACTGATGGGCCCTGATGGGTGGCACTGATAGGTACCACTGATAGATGGCAATGATGGGCACTGATAGGTGGCACTGATGGGCACTGGTAGGTGACACTGATGGGCAGCACTGTTGATGAGGCACTGATTGGTTGCACTGATAGGTGACACTGTGGGCACTGATGGGTGACACTGTGGGCACTGATGGGTGGCACTGTGGGCACTGGTAGATGGCGCTGGTGGGCACTGGTAGGCGGCACTGTTGTGCACTGGTAGGTGGCACAGGTGGGCACAAATGAGCTGGCGAGAGCTCTCTTTAATCGGGATTGATATCCCTCTGAGAGCCGCCGGTGATCGGCTTTTTTTTTTCTCCTCACACGAGAAGAGAAAAAAGCCGATTACCGGCTCTGTTTACATCACATGGTCAGCTGTCTTGGCTAACAGCTGATCACGTGGTAAGGGGTTGGGATCGGCCCCTTACTCTGATCTGTGATCAGCCAAGTCTCATAGACTCGCTGATCATAGAGAGTGCCGCTCGCACCCTACAGGGGCGCGCAGGCCGCTCGGGCACGGGAGGACATCTTTTGACGTACTCCCGGCAAAGTATGTCCGCGCTGTAGCCATCATTCGGCTATAGTGCGGATCTGAAGAGGTTAATGAAGCCTCAAGTCGCCACCATAGGCAACATTTTATTGTGGTTCTACCCGAAAGATAAAACACATCTGCGACCATATAAATAAAAAATGCCAATAACAAAGCTAATTACAAATAATATGGAGGACTTCACTAAATACAGGACGGGGAGGACACATAAGAAGGAAGCCACCTGGGGAGAAATAAATAAATACAATACATATTATATATTCCCCATTCAACAACTAGTAATTACAATAAGAGCCCGTTTATAATTCCTCTAATAACAACATCCCACCCATGACACTACGTGCATTATTTTGGAGGGATTATCACATGGGGGTTATTGATGCATTTAATTTTATTTATATTTGTTATTAGGCAACTTGGGAATGAGTAAACTATATTGGCTAAGTGGTTAGCACTTCTGCTTTACAGCCAGTGGGTTATGGGTTCAAGTTCCACCTGTGACACTATGTGTATTATTTTGAGGGGTTATTGATGTGTTAATTTTGTAATTACTAGTTGTTGAATGGGGAATATATTACATATATTGTATTTATTTATTTCTCCCCAGGTGGCTTCCTTGCTACCATGTGTCGTCACATGTAGGGGAGGGGCCAGGACGGTGGAGGAGCTCGGACACATGCTTGTTTGTACAAGCTGCTGACACATACAAGTTTGGAGGTCGTTTGGAGAGGAATCCTAGGCTTAATGCTTTTATAGTTTGGTGTGATGGAAGCACCTAAAATATGTGAATACCCAGATGTTAAGTTTTCTAAATACATTTTTAAACTAGGGATAATGCACTATCCAGCCTCTTTCTTGTTTTAAAATTGAGGACAACTTCTCTGGATTTTCCTGTGGGATCCTGCTGAGCCAGTTTCACTTAAAGCCCAGGAGTGGTTCAGCTGCTTATGTGGACCAAACTTAGGTGTGCGATCACATTGTTGGAGGTGAGCACATTCACACGAATGGTGGGGGGAGCACGTGTGTGAAGTCATTCTCTTCTGATCCGGATTATCATCACTAGAGTCACTTTTTGGACAGTAATGCGTATAATACACCAATTTGCACTCTTGTCTCTGTGGATTGATGAAAATTGGGAGAAAAAAAATCTCTCTTTTTTTGGACACTTGATATTAAGGAATAATACAAAATTTCTTTCACTGTGAGCTTGCTTGTTACACAAAAGTTTTTTTTTATGTTCATAGTTACATTTTTTAGCAATATTGAATTACATCGTTTATGGCACTATCTATGCATTTGTAAGGTTCAGTATCACACAGCACTGCATTTTTTTCTTTGTATATATGTTTTCACAGATTATGATCAATGCTTAGCAGCTGTGAATTTTCACTTTGTTTCACAGGAATTGTTATACCACACCTGACCCTAGGTTGTAACCTCAGGTTACTTTATACCTGACGCTGATTGCAGTCTCAGGTTGCTCTAGCTTGCAAGATTTATATATTTTTATACTGTTATTTAATGCAAGAGGACATTAATACATTTAACAATCAAGGAAGCCATGATGGTCTCTGCCGACTTGAAACTCAGTAAATAGATGTATGTGAAAAGAAAGCTGGTTAATGAGATCTGGAAAGCCCTGGGTCTTCTGTTGGAGTCAGAGGAGGGGGAAGATCACTGTAATGTGTTTATTGTGCTAATTAACTCACCTATTGTTTCTGTCTGCTAGCAAACTATTGTGAGATATGATGTGTAATGTTCTTTGTTGTGACCTTGGGGCCAGGCAGTCTGACCTGGAGTGGGATATGTAATTAATCACAACATTGTCTAGTTGGCTAGTTGTTTAATCAACCTAATGTTTATAGCATATGTTGGTTGTTGTTCACCTATGGTAATTATATTCTTTTTTACAATTTGTATTAGACATGTGCACACTGAAATATTTCATTTTGGAATTTCGTTTTCGTCCGAAAAATAAATTTATTTAGTTACTCCCGAACTTCGTTTTTATTTATTTTGTTTTGTTAAAAAATGCATTTGTCCGAAAATCCGAATTAATTAAGGTTGAATCTGTCATTGAAGGATTATGGTGTCTATCAAATGTTCTAAGAAGATTCGATGGAGCAGCTAAACTGTACGACGCCCAATCGTACATTTCTGGTCGAATGTTCCGCCTACAAGCTATAATAGATTTCTAATGTATGACACTAGTAATAATTATAAGGGAAGAGTTTCCGCGCTCACGGACTTAGAGGCTTGCAGCCTCCCCTTACACTTACCCCCGAAGGGGTGAGTTAAATAATAAAAGGATTTGATTAGGGGTAAATGGCGCTACCTTATCTGGGTATCTGGGCTTGTAATTTATTAAACCTCAAAAAGGAACCAGGTACTCTATAATAATAAAAGCACCCCTTTATCCCTCATTAGGTGGTGGATCTAGATGTCCCCCGTTACCTAAGTGGACTGTGCTATCAAGTCAGTCTCATACCTATATACAGGTGTACACTATGTGATAAATCAGCCAAAATTAAGTGACATTTAATAAAAAATCAATAGTGACCACCAAACAAAACAGAAATATATACAAATAAAATAAATCAAATAAAATACCACGGTACAAACTTATATTAATCCTCAAATGTGTCCAATAAACCTATAAGCAAAATTGTGAATATAATTAATCCCACCATTAAACATATACACATACACGTATATGTTTAATGGTGGGATTAATTATATTCACAATTTTGCTTATAGGTTTATTGGACACATTTGAGGATTAATATAAGTTTGTACCGTGGTATTTTATTTTATTTATTTTATTTTATTTTTATATATTTCTGTTTTGTTTGGTGGTCACTATTGATTTTTTATTAAATGTCACTTAATTTTGGCTGATTTATCACATAGTGTACACCTGTATATAGGTATGAGACTGACTTGATAGCACAGTCCACTTAGGTAACGGGGGACATCTAGATCCACCACCTAATGAGGGATAAAGGGGTGCTTTTATTATTATAGAGTACCTGGTTCCTTTTTGAGGTTTAATAAATTACAAGTCCAGATACCCAGATAAGGTAGCGCCATTTACCCCTAATCAAATCCTTTTACTAGTAATAATTATATTTATTAATTATTATTACTAGTCAACCAACATTAGAATTCTTCTATAGCCTATGGGCAGAGCATTTGACCATAAATGTCCGCTCGCGGCAACTGCTTTGTTGAATCTTCATGTTGAATCTTTTCTCTCTGTGTTGAATAATCTTGGACTAATAGAGTTAGGTTAGGCACATTCGACCTTTTTTGCTATTGTCTCTATAATGTCAAATCTTTTCTCTCTATGTAGAATAATCTTGAACAAATAGAGCTATGGTTAGGCACATTCGACCACAGGTTTGATGGACACAGATAGCTATTGTCAGCGTCATGTCGAATCTCCTATCTATATCGAACTGTTGTCACAACGAAAACGAAAATAAAGCATTTGTTTATGTCGGATCTTTCAGTTTTCAGATTCTGCACGTTCGTTATCGTTTGTTAAAATGATAACGAAAATACCCAAAATTCAGACGAAAATGTATTCGGACAAAATGAATGCACATGTCTAGTTTGTATTAGGTTAATATGATCAGGAGGGGATTTCCTCCTGTAGGGTATAAAGTATGTGTCTGAGTTTCAATAAACCGTCATTCCTTTTGATTTTACCTAACATCTTGTCTGTGTACGATGTTTGGAGTAAAAAGGGCTGGTATAGGCTCTCGGTCTGCTCGGAACAGTTTGTGGGGCAGGAAGCACGGTTTGGCAGAAGGAAGCACCTAGTCGGGCTGCCAAGTAGTTCCGTCACAGCAACCTTTGGTAATTAATAGTCCTGATGCTGAGTCAGGGCAAGACAATTTGGACCCTTACCCCATTTAGTTCAAACAAGGGAAGTTACCTACAAAGTATTCCATTTATGTTGTGTGAAGTTGCTTGTTATCACTGCATTTTGTGCCTTATGAAAAGTTGAATTTTGTTGTTTGTGTTTTTGTTTACTTCGGACTCAGGGGACAGCATCTGTCACAGAGGGGAGGGGTTGGGGGGGTGTAAGTGGGTGCAGTTTATCCTCCCCTCTGTAGGGGGTTTAGCTGGTGCTGTGAAGAGGAAATGGGGGTTGTAAGGAGCTTGAACTCTGTGGCCATCTTTTTAATGAGGGCAATGTTAACAAATAGCAATGTCCCATTGCACTCCCATGATTTATGTTGGTTAGGGACAGTGTATTTAGCACTAGGGAGAGGTTCCTGTCAAGGCAGGACAGAGAAGGGATCCCACTTCTTGCTATGCTATCTGGGGTCTCTAGAGAGTTGGGCCAAGGATCCTTCTATTAGTCCAAATTTCACCACTGCTCTATCAGCCACCCCCTTCGCTCAGATGCTGCTCCAGTCACGTAAGCATTATCAAAGTGTATCTCGTGTCCTGGGACGGTGTTAAAAGTACCGCCAACATTTCTGAGCTGTTGTACCCGAGTTGCCTGTGGTTCCGATGCCATATTGTTTGAGGCTGTTGAGTAGGTACCTTGCCACTGTCTTCCATGTGTTTTATTTGTGACTTCTAATTAATCCAATATTTAAAAAACCCAATTTCCTTGGTCTCTATTAGGGATGAGCCGAACACTCCCCGGTTCGGTTCGCAGCAGAACTTGCGAACAGACTAAAAATTCTTGTGAACACCGTTAAAAAGTCTATGGGACTCGAACGTGAAAAATCAAAAGTGCTAATTTTAAAGGCTAATATGCAAGTTATTGTCATAAAAAGTATTTAAGGACCCGGGTCCTGCCCCAAGGGACATGTATCAATGCAAACAAAAGTTTTAAAAACGGCCGTTTTTTCGGGAGCAGTGATTTTAATAATGCTTAAAGTGAAACAATAAAAGTGTAATATTCCTTTGAATATCGTGCCTGGGGGGTGTCTATAGTATGCCTGTAAAGTGGCGCATTTTTCCCGTGTTTACAACAGTCCCTGCACAAAATGACATTTCTAAAGGAAAAAAAGTCATTTAAAACTGTATGTGGCTGTAATGCAATGTTGCCCCCCCCCCAGCCCATTACCAGGCCCTTTGGGTCTGGTATGGTTATTAAGGTGAACCCCACACCCAAATTTAAAAAAAAGGCATGGGGCCCCCAGGCCCTATATACTCTGAACAGCAGCAGTATACAGGCAGTCCCCGGGTTACAAACAAGATAGGGACTGTAGGTTTGTTAATCTGTTTGTAATTTGGAACAGGTACATTTTGTAAGTGTAGCTCCAGCGAAAAAATCTATTTTTATTCTGGATAACATAGGTAAGAGTTGTCATCACCCCCTGTAACATTTGTTTTGCTGTCTGTGCCCCTGTTAAGAAGATTTTACCCCACTTTCTGTCCCAATGACAATTGGATTTTGAAAAAAAAATTTTGGGTTATTAGGGAAACAAGGATTGGTGATAAAGCATCAGTGGGGAGACACCTTTTTCCCTCTCTTACAGGAGAGAATTTCCCTTCCTAGGGGTAGATTTCCTTGTACTTCCTGTTGTCTCCCTCCGTTTGTAAGTAGGAGTCGTTTGTAAGTCAGATGTTTGAAAATAGGGGACCGCCTGTATATACTATACGGCCTGCCCTATACACTCTGCGGAAAATTGGGCCTTAGGTGTTGGTAGTACCAGAACACTGTACCTCACAGTTACTCTTGTTGGGTGCAGGAACAGGCCCTGCTGTGAAATATCAGATCAAAAATTGTACTTACGCGCCCCTTTTAAACAGGGGCAGAAAAATTGGGCCTTAGGCGGTGGTGGTGGTGGTGGTAGCACAACACTGTAAAGCCTCACAGATACTTTTGTGGAGCGCAGTAACAGGCTCTGCTGTGAAATATTAGATCAAAAATTGTAATTACGCGCCCCTGTAAAACAGGGGCAGAAAAATTGGGCCTTAGGCAGTGGTGGTGGTGCCACAACATTCCAACCCCTCACACATACTCTTGTTGAGCGCAGGAACGAGCCCTGCTGTTAAATATTTGATCAAAAATTGTAATTACGCGCCCCTGTTAAACTTAGGTGGTGGTGGTGCCCTGAACTGAAAATATTCTTAGAAGCTATCATCATGAAAATTGAGGAGGAATAGGATAGTCACTCAGCATAATAGGATAGTCACTCAGCATATGCAGTCTTCAAGGGATCCCACATCCATAGAAAAATCATTTGGTTACATCAGCATCAGATGCTTGGTAGCTGGTGATCCAAGACTGATTAATTTTTATGAATGTGAGACAATCAACAGAGTCTATGGACAGGCACACTCTGTGATTGGTTACAAAGCCTCCAGCAGCACTGAATGTGCATTCAGAAAGAACGCCGGATGCAGGACAGGCCAGTAGCTCAATTGCATATTGAGCAAGCTCTGGTTAGTGATCCATCCTCAAGACACAGTAACCCAGTGGATGTTCTGGTGGAAAGGTCTACAAGTCTGATCTTGCCCCTAGATATTCCTGCACCATGTAATTCAGATGCTGGCAATGGTTGCTGGAATCGATCAGACCTGGGCGCTGAGGACTGAAGAATTGCCTGAAGGCATCGGTCAGCTCCACCGCTCTTTTTGTGACTGAACAAAGTCTCAGCAACACGTTGTCCAGCACCAGGAAATTGTGACCTCCCAGGCTCTGGAAACGCATTGCACAAACCTTTCTGTAAGGCCTCCTGAAGATGTTTCATCCTCTGCTCCCTCTGCGGAGGCTGGATAAGTTCTGCAACCTTACCCTTGTAACATGGATCAAGAAGGGTTGCCAGCCAGTAATGATCCCTCTCCTTGATACCATGAATCCTAGGGTCCTTTCGCAGGCTTTGCAGGATCAGGGAGGCCATGCAGCGTAGGTTTGCAGAGGCATTCGATCCTGAGTCCTCTGGGTCATTAAGGATCACATGATCCTCAACCACCTCCTCCCAGCCACGTACAACTCCATGGGTTTATGGGGACTGAAAACGGTCCCTTGAAAACTGCTGCTGATGCTGAGTTTTATCCTCCACCTCCATGCTGACACAATCCTCCTCTTCTTCTTCCTGTGTGATCGTCGGGCCTGCAGGAATGCTAGTATCTGGATAAAGGGGGCCTTGAGAGGTAAGGAAGTCCTCCTCTTTCTCCCGCTGTTCTGCCTCAAGTGCCCTGTCCATTATTCCACGAAGCGTGTACTCCAACAGGAAGACAAGAGGGACACTATCACTGATGCATGCACTGTCACTACTCACCATCCTCGTGGCCTCCTCAAATGGTGACAGGACAGTGCATGCATCCTTAATCAGTAGCCACTGGCGTGGGGGAAATGACCACAGACTTTCCTGGCCTGCCTCAGGAGATCCTGTAAGCCCAGGTACCTGCTGAAGAACCGCTGCACCACCAAATTCAGGACATGAGCCAAACAGGGAACATGGGTCAAGTGTCCCTGTTGGAGAGTGGAGAGGAGGTCAATGCCATTGTCCCATACAACCATTCCTATCTGAAGCTGGCGTGGCGTCAACCACCTCTGAGCCTGCCCCTGCAAAGCTGACAGAATCTCTGCCCCAGTGTGGCTCCTGTCCCCTAAGCAGACCAACTCAAACACCACAAGGCATCTTTTTGCCTGAGTGCTTGCGTAGCCCCTAGAACACCTACAAAGCACTGCTGGTTCAGAGGAGAAATCTGCAGAGGAAGAGGCCATAGAGGAAAAGAAGAGGAGGGGGTGGAGGAGAGAGCTGTGGAAGAATCACCACTAGCATTTTGGAGGCATGGTGGCGGAACAAGCTCCAACAATACTTAACCCTGTCCTGCATCCTTCCCAGCTGCCAGCAGAGTTACACAGTGCGCCGTGAAAGAAAGGTAACGTCCCTGTCCATGCCTGCTGGACCATGAGTCAGCAGTAATATGCACCTTACTGCTGACCGCCCTGTCCAACGAGGCCAAGACATTGCCTTCCACATGCTGGTAGAGAGCTGGAATGGCCTTCATTGAAAAGAAATGGTGTTTGGGAACCTGCCACTGAGGTACCGCACATTCCACAAATTCACGAAAGGGGGCAGAGTCTGCCAGCTGAAAAGGCAGCAGTTGCAGTTCTAGCAATTTGGCCAAGCTAGCATTCAGACACTGAGCATGTGGATGGCTGGGACCAAATTTCTTTCGACGGTTTAGCAACTGGGGTAGGGAAATTTGCCTGCTAAAATCAGACAGAGATGTACTGATAGCAGATTGGCTGCAAGTACTTGGGACACCTATTGCTATACCTTCATACCTCTCAGTGCAGGTTTCTGAGAGGACTGGAGGTATAGTGGGGTTGGAGAACCCAGCTGATGAGGAGCAAGGAGAGGTCCGCCTTGTTCTTTGATGTGGGTCTTTTAAGTGCTGTTGCCAACCGACTGCATGGGAGGTCATCATATGTCTGGTCAAGCATGTGGTGCCCAAGCGGCTGCTGTTTTGGCCACGTTTGATTGATACACTTCAGACATATGTTGCAAACAGCAACGGTGCGATCTGCTGCACACATGTCAAAAAAGGCCCACACCAAAGAACTTTTCAAAATATGTGGGGAGTCAGCAGAGCCCTGCACCTGCTTAGCTCTGCGGTGTGATGCAATAGGGTGGCTGCCCTTAAGCTGCCCCATGGAGGGCATCTTACCTCGTTGGAGATGTGCCTCCTCCTCCTTCTCCTCTGCCTCCTACTCCTCCTCTCTTCTATCAGGAAACCAAGTTGAGTTAGTGACCTCATCATCCCCTCCCTCCTCATCACTGAAGTAAACTTGGCAGTATGCTGCATCTGGGTGAACATGACTGCCAGTTTCTTGACTTTCTTGGGCACCCCCCCTCTCTAGGCTGATGTTACTCCCTTCCTCAACCTGGGTACCATCATCGGAGCCTTCAAATCGCTGCGCATCCTCCTGCAGCATGTACCCGACACTGTGGTCAAATAGTTCGGGGGACTCCTCCATGCATGATGGTAGGGCTAAGGAAGGAGTGACTGTTGACATGGAGCCCATGGAATAGGTCACTTTGGCAGCTGCATTGGCAGGCTGTGGTGGAGATTTGGGCCCTGAAGGGGATGGACTTTGTTATTAAAGTGACTTACAGTGATCTTTCAATGACTATAGTTTCAGAACATGTTTAGCATCAACAGAGACATCTTACGCTGCTGTGGAATTTTATCTGGAATAGCTATCTAACAAAAGCCTCTTCTCTGACCATTTGGTAGCACAATAATGTCATTTCAAAGGAGGTGGGAAGGGAACAGGAATAACCTGGTCATAAAATGGTAGCTGGTAAGAGAGCCCCCCACCCCCATTGAATGTAGCAGTTTTAGCTAGTTTTTTTTTTTTACTTACCTCTAAATGCCTGTTGCTAGGTGGTCCCTCGTAGTCTGCCTCTTCCTTTGCCTGGGCTGGTGACATCACTTCCTCCCAGGCACAGGAAGGGCTCGGCTCTGCTCCCTCCTGTCAATCATCTGTGACCCATTACAGGTCCCAGGTGATTGAGCGGCCAATCACGGCGCGCGGCGCCGCTCGCGCATGCGCAGTGGGTGCCAGGCTGTGAAGCCACAGCCCGGCGCCCACAGTTGAAATGCCGGCGCCGACGAGCGGAGGGGGGGGACGAGCGGGGCTTCGATCCCCCGCATCGCTGGACCCAGGGACAGGTAAGTGTCCAATTAAAAATCAGCAGCTGCAGTATTTGTAGCTGCTGACTTTTAATTTTTTTTTTTTAATGGAGCCCCTGGGTGGAACTCCTCTTTAACTTTTTCTATCTTAGGACTTGCCTTACCTTGATAGCATGTGTATGTCAATTGTAACCATATCTCCTTTTTGCAAAACCTGTCTTTGTAAATACTGGCAACACTGCATTTGTAACATCTCTATACTATATTTGGTAATCTCTGATTATTCTAACCTTTCTTTTCTGTATAAATAAATGTGATTGTTAGTCTTTTTACACAGTTATCATTCCTTATTGATTTCATGGGTTATAGATGCAACCGCAGGGGTTGATTCATATAGGTAAAAGGTTTTAATCACCTATGTTATGTATCATTAAGCATATAAGTGAGGTAAGTAGAAATCGCCTTATCACAGGCAAACTACTCTGACGCTGGGTGACAGTGGATGAGGACTGCTTTGTTATCCATTCCACCAACTCTTCAGCATGTTGTGGCTCAATAACACGGCCAGCTGCAGGAAAAAAGGACAAGCGTGCCCCAAGGCCACGTGCTGAGGATGCACCGTGTCCATGACCAGCACTGTCGACTGTAGACACAGAGCCTGCTTGCCCTCTTTTAGTGGCCTTCCGGACATGCTGAAAATTTTGTTTAGCAAAAAAACACTACACTGTATTGTGTACTGTGTACACCACCAGGAAAGTAGTAGCAACTGCACTACGGGTGCACGGTACTGTGTACACCAACAGAAGTTTAATAACAACTATGGGTGTGCTATATTGACCACCAGAAAAGTATGAGCAACTGCAGTATGGGTACACAGCACTGTATACTGTGTACACCGCCTGAAGTATATTAGAAGTATATTAGCTAAACTGTATGCAGTGGATATATATATAACGAGACTATATATATAACGAGAGTTGTGTGTGTGTATATATATATATATATATATATATATATATATATATATATATATATATATATATATATAAAATACACTGCAGCTAACTGAATAACCTGTCTGCCAGACGTATATTAGAAACAGTACACCAGGAACGGCCTGCAGTGAGATATATATACACACACACACACGAGACTGTCTGTATCTGTGTGTGTGTGTGTGTGTGTGTGTGTGTGTGTGTATATATATATATATATATATATATATATATATATATATATATATATATATTACACTGCAGCTAACTGAATAATCTACCTGCCTGCTCAATCTAAATAACTCTCTCTCTCTGTCCACGCCAAGGACACACTACACGAGGCCGACGTGCAGGTGGCCTTATATAGTGTGGGGCGTGGACTTAGTCCCCCTGAGCCATGGTTGGCAAATGCACCCTGCCTTAGGCCAATTATGGCTCTCTTAGCTGAGGGCGCTGTGATTGGCCAAAGCATGCAAGTCATGGTGCATGCTCTGGCCAATCATCATACAGCAATGCATTGTGCTCCCGCAGTGCATTATGGGCCATTATGTGCCGCACGAATTTGGGGCAAACGGCCCATAATGTTCGGTTTTTGTTGAACGGGCGAACAGCCAATGTTCGAGTCAAACTCAGGTTCGGCCCGAACAGAAAGCTCATCCCTAGTCTCTATGTGCCTTTACTGCATCTTGGGTAGTGGGTACCAATCAACTGGCCTCACCAACATTTATTTGCATAGCAGAACCACGAAGAGCTGCAGCAGGGGATGATAAATGGGTGATGTGGACCCTGACTTGGCCACTGGTATTTCTAGGTGTTGCCTGCAAGGTTTTCAGGGAAATGTAAAAGCTCAGGAATGAATGGAAAAAAAAAATCTTTTGGAAGGTAGATCAACATTCATATGTGTATTTAAACTGTGTATCAAGCGATTTGCCTGGAATTTAGGTTTGAACATTTATTACAATTTCTATAATAAAGCTCTGCATAAATAATGTTCTGGCTAGTAGTGATGGCATTAAGTGGTGGGGCTGTTGACTGTCTGTAGTGTTACCGCCATACTGTCACTGCATGTCAGTTTAGAGTCTCTCTGTATGACCGACAATTTTGCAGTGTTCATTAAAGTTACTATAATAAACTAAAAACAAAGGGGGAGATTTACCAAAGCCGGTGCACTCAGAATCTAGTGCAGATGTGCATGGTAGCCAATCACCTTCTAATTTCAGCTTGTTCAATTAAGCTTTGGCAATAAAACTTGGAAGCTGTTTGGTTTCTATGCAGAGTTGCACCAGATTTTGCACTCTCCCGCTTTATTACAAAATACCCCCATTTATTTCAGGTTTGTATTAATTAATAACATCTGTAGATATATTTTAAATAGTACAACAGTCTGCCTTTTTACTAGCCTCTTGTAACATCTTGTACAGTAATGTACAGAATGGCAGAGGAATGGGCCGCACAACAAGCTAATTAGGCTTTACTTCATTGTACAACACACAAGTAAGTGACTGATAGGAAAGTAAGGCCCAGGACTGACCTCATCAGTGTATGGCTGCTCCTTCCTTATCGAGTCAAAGGCTGGGATGATGCTTGACCAAGCTGTATTGCTTAAAAGTGGTTGTAAACCCTTACACACTTTTTGCTACAGGTAAGCCTATAATAAGGCTTACCTGTAGCTACCCCGGATATTTCTTAAACCTACACGTTTAGGAGATATCCCCTGTATTTGCATGTGCCGACGTTGTCAGCACATGCATACTGAAGCAACGACACGTGTGTGCCGTTGCTTCAGTAAGTGTGCTGTTACCGGCGACTCCCACGTGCATATCCAATCCGGCCAATCACAGCGCTGGAGTCTGCGATACCCGGAAGTAACTCAGGGAGCGATGTCAGCTGCCGGAGCAGTGTACGAGGACGGCTATAGGGGTTTCGATCTCAGGTAAGTAATTCATAATGAGCTAGTATGCTATGCTAGCTCATTATGCCTTTGTCTTGCAGGTGTTTTTTTTTTTGTCCTAGGGTTTACAACCACTTTAAAGCAGTAATGAACCCAAAAGCAAACATTTATAATATTGCAGCTTATCATGTCTTAGACGTAATGGCTGTATTAATTTTTTTTTCTTTTTTCAAAAGAACAAGCTCTCCAGCAGAATGTATCAGTTACAGAGATAAAACAAACCATTTAACACTAGCAAGAATGCTTACAGTGATCGGCTTTTGTTTATTTATATAAACCCCTTATCCCAAAAGGGGGTAAAAAAATGTTTGCTGTAACTGCTTATACTGTAAATTATTAGCCAGAGTTTGGCTTCAATTTGTTATTGTATTTAAATCTGCTAGTATCTCTAATACTCCCCTCCCCCTAGACTGACAATGCTGCTGTCCAAAGGTGCCCCTGTGCTCATTCATCCAGAGTGTGGGTACTCTAATACAGGAGGTGTGTTACTGGTTAGATCACCAGGTAAAAACAGAGGGGGAAAAAAAGCCAAAGTAATGAAATCTAATGCAGCCACCACATCCAATGATTGGTAAGCTGCAACATATTACAGTTTTGGTTTTGGGTTTAATACAGTTTTCCCTGCCACAATGTCATTGGGGTCAGAACCTGACAGTGCTGTCTGATGTGAAAAGCTAGACTGAATAAAATTACTAAATTTTTTACAGGTAAGGCACTTTGTACACTTTAAACAAATAAGCATGGCCTTTTATAAGGTAACTATGCATTAATTCCGAACAGCTATGGGACTTCAACAGAAAAACGATTGTTATTACTATTATCATTACTAATATTTTCCATGTACTAGCTTTTATGCTTAAATAAAGAGCTAGCCAAACCTAGAACAACCTCACAGTTAAAAGATCAGGATGGAGGAAAGAGAGTAGTCCAGTTTTACATCTGCAGACAAAAAGACCATGTTGATTTCAAGCACTGTAACTTTTGTATTGTCTCAATACAAGATAGTGTAATTTGAATTCACCTTTCTAATAATGATTGCCTTATTTTGTCATGTTAGCCTAATTTTCAAAAGAGATATTACAAAAGCAATAACATTTTGTGATTCTAAAAGATATGACACGCCAAATTGTTTTATTGTTGCTGGGCAATGTTTATGTAGTTTCTCTTAGCTTGAAGGATGAGAGCATCATACTACTGAGAAATGTATTGTAAGCCCAGTAAGATCATATATGACATCATTTCTACAAAACACTTATCTTTAAATTAATTAACCATACAAGGGAAGGATCTACAGAACTGCTCTGAACATAGCATAGCACGTTCACATCATCCCCGGAATTCTTAAAGAGTGCCACAAAAAAATTTCAGAAATCTGCGTAGTGTGACAATAGCGGAAAGCCGCTCTACTGCAAAGTGGCAAAGATCCTCACCATGAATCACACAGGAACGTGCTGTTCATTCCTGTGCAATTCACGTGTGATCCGGGTGCAGTGTGATTTCAGCTCATTTATTGGAATGGGCTGAAAACACGCCAGATCGCACCAAAAGTAGCGCATGCTTTACTTTATAAAATGCAAAGCAACCGGATGGGTTAAAAAACAAAAAACAAAACAAACATGTTATACTTACTCTGTAAAATGGTTTCGCACAGGGCAGCCTGTATCCTCCTCTTCTCAGATCTCTCGCCAGCTCTCCTGGCCCCTCCCTCCTGTCGAGTGCCCCCACAGCAAGCAGTTTGCTATGGGGGCACCTGAGCCGAGCTACAGCTCGGTGTGTCCATTCAGACACTGAGCCGTGGTTTGGCCCCGCCCCCTCTCTCTCCTGATTGGCTAACTGACTTTGATTGACAGCAGTGGGAGCCAATGGTGCCATTGCTGTGTCTCAGCCAATCAGGAGAGAGAGCCCTGGACGGCCAAGGGACTCGTGGACATCGCTGGATGGAGATCTGGCTCAGGTAAATATTTGTGGGTGCTGGGGCAGCTGCTACACAGAAAAGGCTTTTTATCTTAATGCATAGAATGCATTAGGATAAAAACCCTTCTGCCTTTACAACCCCTTTAAGCTTTGACATTAACACCTGGAAGCTAAATATCAATTTCAGAGCGACTTAGGGGTCTATTTATAATTTACTTATGGATGCCCAGCTATAACTAATTTTCCCTGTATTGTGCCCAGTATGATTATTTCCAATGATTGTCAGATTCATCTAATGGCTACAATGCTGTATATTCCTGATTGAGGTATTAAAAAAAAAATCACCCTTTAGAAGAAACTCTGCTTCGGGAAGCAGCCTCTGTCAATCACTTTCACAGGAAGGAGGAGCAAGGGCAGGTATACTGAAAGAGGAAGCATAACATGTATTTCATGCAGCTACTGAACTTGCTTAAAAACTAAAAATTGTTATCACTTACTGTAATTTTCCTTTCCTGGCCCATCCTCATGTCGGCACATAATGGGTTAACACCTCCTTTGGAGCCCCACATGATCCAATCTGAATAAAAGACAGCCCCTACCCCAACTAAGATGTTCAATAACCTAGCCTGCGACAGGCCACTAGGGAGGGAGTCCTGTGCCGACGTGAGAATGGGCCAGGAAAGGAAAATTACGGTAAGTGATAACAATTTTCTGTTTTCCTGGCCCACCTCACGTCAGCACATAATGGGATATACCAAAGCCAATATAGGGCAGGAGAGAACAAATGAAAAGAGACAAAGACAATGAAAGGAAAGCTGCTAAAGCTAGAAAGAATTGATCTCTCTTGTCCCAAACTTGCTGGTCGCATATGGAGTTTGTAAGGTTGCATGAAGGCCGCACCAGACCTTCAAGCTAGTCCTTACCTATATCTAAAATTATTTCAGCAAATTTATTAAGACGGGCTATCAACAGGCTCTAACTTTATTTTTCACCATCACTTGCAATAAAAAAGTCCATTGTAGAGCAGAAAACCAATAATAATGTACATGATATTTCCTTAAATCTATGTCAATAGTGTGTTGTACATTTCCTTGACTGTAACATGGTGTCTACTAAATGTTGTCATGTGGAAATCATTATGGAAAAAAAGGAAGAGGGTAAAGAAGGGTTAAAAGAAGGCATAGAAAAAAATATGGCTTTAATGAACTTTTGGAGTAGGCATTTTTAAGGACAAAATGTAATATATTCCAGCTTTCCAGTACTTGGGTGTGATTACTGCATTTGTGTTCTTTTTTTCAAGTTTTTTTTTTCCTTTATTTGCAGCTGGAGATCCTGCCAGTAACATCAGTTAGGACTACAGAATACCTCTCCTTATGGCCAAAGCATAGTGATATGTGTTTTGTAGCTCACAGCAGTCAACTGGGCAGGGCTAACACTGCTTAAAGCCCAACTCCAGAAATGAGAAAAAAATCAGCTCTTGGCAGGATCAACAGCAATTTTCCAAACGCCTCGTCTCCAGGCAAAGCTCTTCCACAGTCCGGGACTTGAGAGAGCAGGTTCCCAGTGGCCGCTCTTCAAACTCCAACTCTCAAAAAGAAAGGGGAGGAAGTTGCTTACTATATACATTTGTCAATCCTGCTTATTTAGGCACTCCAAAATACAGACTGTTCCTTCTAGTAAAGCACGCAGCGCTAATGCGCTTCACTAATATTAGTGCTTATTCATAGGGACTGACTGATTTTGAGAGTCTAAATAAACAGGATTGAAGGTTTTTATCTGGTGAGCAGCTTGAAGAGCAGCAAGCGACCACTTGGAGCCTGCTCCATCAGGTGGGGTTTGTGGAGGAGCAGTGCCTGGAGAGGAGTATGTTTTGTTTTCCAGCTATCTTTAAGTACTTGTCTAACAGATATATTAAAAAGCTTTCAGCTGTATATATCAGGGGTCTCCAAACTTTCCAAACAAAGGGCCAGTTTACTGTCCTTCAGAATTTAGGGGGGCTGGATTGTGGCTAGTGGACGTAAAAAATGTCCCAGGTCTGGCATCAGTGAGAGTAAATAATGCCTCAGGTGTAGTGTTCAGTTGCTTAGTGCCTGTGGTCAGTAGGAGGAGGAGGAATGCACCAATATTGTTATTACCAGAAAGAATAGTGCCCCATCATTGGTGTCAGTGAGAGGAATAGTGCCCCATCATTGTTATCAGTGGGAGGAATAGTTCCTCATCACTGCTATCAGTGGGAGGAATAATGCACCATCATTGGTGTCAGTTGGAGGAATTATGCCCCACTGTTGTCAATGTTAGGAATAGTGCCTCAAATCAGTGGGAGGAATAGTGCGCAAGGGCCCAAAAAAGGCTAGCAAAGGGCGGCAGCCAGCCCTCAGGCCGCAGTTTGTAGACCACTGGTATATTTATAAACAGGGGCATATCTACCGCAAAGTAAACAAGGCTTTTGCCTTGGCCGACATTATTCAGGGGGGTGGTGCTGCCCCCCCAGGCCGAAGAGCAGAGGCACCTCTTTAATTAGGCATTGTGGCCACCTAATTTACCTAAATAAAGAGCCGCATCTGCTCCTAAGCAGGACATCTCAGTCCTCTGCTAGTATCCCTGCCTAAGATTATCAGCCCCTGACCCCTTCCTCTGTTCCACCCACCCAGGGCTCCACTGCGGATGTTGGGAGGTTTGACTCTGTTCAGTGCCAATCTCCAGAAGGAGGCTGGCTAGGGGGAGGCTGTGTGCAGAGCAGAGCGGCCCCATCCACTGACCCACTGACCCTGTCCTCTGCCCCGTTGACCCCATGCTCTGCCCTACTGACTACATATGTGGCACTTGGACAAATCATGTTTCAGGGTCTGATAAGGAATCTGCAGCTGTTCACTGTGAATGGCTGCAGCTTCCTCATCAGACCATGAGACAAGAACGGTATACCGTGGCTGGGGTGGGATGAATTTAGATTTGGGGGGGCGCCCGATTTTTGTCTTGCCTAGGGCAGCACAAAACCAAAATACACCACTGTATATTATAGATCAAATGTAATAGAAAAAACGAACGGTCAACGCTGCGCTCAAAATCAGTATATTATTTTAAAAAATTTGAAATACATCAAATAAATAAGACTGCTGGCACCAAACATCCTAAATACAAAACTCAAATCAGTGAATAACATGGGGTGGGTGCAACGCTAATAACAATGTATAAATCCAAATAGTAAAAAACAGAAAATATGAAGTTCCGTTCAAATGTTCAGAATTGGTGAAAATCCTAAAATCAAAAGTGGAAAACTAAAGCGGAGTCCCAATATCAGAAATTGAGAGGCTGCATAAACAATGTAGCATCTATGTTGCTGTCAAACCTGTGTTATAAAGTAATGACCTTCATTGATGGCAGATTAATATGCACAAGTGTGAAGGATAAAATAATACAACACCAAAAAATTCCAGAAAATTAACTAAGTGAAGTTCTCAAAAAATGCTCCCGTGAACTGAAACAGTAATCTGACACTGAAAAAGTTCACAAAACCAACCGTGAGAAAAGGTTTTGGAAAAGACAAAATCAAGTTCCAAAGAAAAAAATAAAAATATAAAAAATAAAAAGTGAATATAAACTGAAACAAAGTCCCAAATGAATATGACAGTGAATCAAACGATGTCCATGCAGGTGTAAAGACAAGATGTTAGCACAAAGCCGTGAAGAAAAAGAACCTTGCTCCAAACAGGCTTAACACCCAAGGTGAGTATGTAGTCTCCTTACCCGCAGAAATGACCACAACAGCGGTCTCACCAAGCTCAGGGAATTCGGTCTCCTAAAAACCTATTTGGATGTCCCAAACTGCTGGATCCTTGTCACTCAGAGACATAAACAAGAAATGCGCCCATAGTGCAGTATTTAAAAGAATAATTTAATAAACTTAAATAGATTGCACTTACAAGACAGAGCTCATATATGCACGGTGTGTCAGTGGATCGCAATAGCGGCGTCTCCTCGGGCTTCCTCTGCCTGCTGCTTGCTATACCATCAGTCTCCGAAGAGACAAAACATGATGATGTCAGTATCACAGGTCCACCCTACGCATTTCGTCACACTAGGACGTCGTCGGGGATTGGCTGCTGTGATTGTGTCATCACACACAACATTTAAATAGTGCTGCGGCGCCATCTTAACTAAGGGCCGCTATAACTATGATGATAAAGCATATAAGCCAACGCCATCTTAACTAGTGGCAAGCTAACTAAAGCCAAGCATAACGAGGAAGCAATGAATACTATCGCCATCTAATGGCGAAATATAGTATTACAGAGCATATATTTAACAAAGGCCACAGCAAGGTGTGTCAGTGGATCGCAATAGCGGCGTCTCCTCGGGCTTCCTCTGCCTGCTGCTTGCTATACCACCAGTCTCCGAAGAGACAAAACATGATGATGTCAGTATCACAGGTCCACCCTACGCATTTCGTCACACTAGGACGTCGTCGGGGATTGGCTGCTGTGATTGTGTCATCACACACAACATTTAAATAGTGCTGCGGCGCCATCTTAACTAAGGGCCGCTATAACTATGATGATAAAGCATATAAGCCAACGCCATCTTAACTAGTGGCAAGCTAAGTAAAGCCAAGCATAACGAGGAAGCAATGAATACTATCGCCATCTAATGGCGAAATATAGTATTACAGAGCATATATTTAACAAAGGCCACAGCAAGAAACAAGGGTTGGAAGCCGAGAAAGACGTGGAGATTACAATATAATTAAATAAAGTTTAAAAAAGGTCCACTATAGATACACAACTTAATCATATATATATCTACAATGATCACATATATAATCTGTATAATCTAAATGGTACATATATCAAAAAATTCTAAATTTATTAAAAAAAATAATACATAATAAAATCATAAAAAATGATAAATTAAAAAGGAGAAAGATAAAAACTCAAATCAATTATGCATTATTGATAAAGCAGTTTATATCCCAATCAACGTTTAAACTAAAAGGCACATAGGATTTCATATCAAAAATCCATTTAGTTTCAAGCCTGGAAATTGATCTAATCTTATTAACACCCCTCCAATCTGGTTTAATCTTATCTATGGGCAAGAAAAGAGTCCCTTTAAGTTATTTATCGTGATGTTTGGCATAATGCCTAGAGAGGGTGTGTTTGGTAAAACCACGTTTAATGTTTCCTACATGCTCATCTAGATGCACATGTAAGGCTCTTTTCGTACGCCCAATGTACTGTTTAGAGCAAGGACATTGGATAAGGTATACCACACATTCGTTGGAGCATGTGATGAAAGACTCTATATTATAGGATCTATTCGTCTGAGTGGATTGAAAATTTTCACATTTGCGTCCTCTGAAAGAGTTAATTTGACAGATGTTGCATTTTCTGCAAGGAAAAAAGCCTGTCATGCTTGGAAAAAACGAGATTGTTTTCGGAGGATCTATAACATTAGGGGCAATGCTGTGACGCAAAGAAGGATGCACCTCTATAAATGACTACTGGTTGATCAGGAATAACAGGGCCTAGCATTTTGTCATTTTTTAATATGCTCCAATGTTTATTAAAAATTTTCTTAACTGAAAAGTGCTGGTTAGAATACCTGGTGATCATAGAGAAGCCAAATTTACTGTCTGGCATAAGATTGGCTCTACTCGGGTCATTTATCATACAAAATTGTACCTCCAAAATGGAGGTACAAATTCGCCTAGACCTTTGGAAAAACAATTCCAAAGGATTAGGCGAAATTGTACCTCCATTTTGGATTATCATCAGCAAGCTCTGGTTTTAAAATCTAGATTCTTGGATAAAGGATATAAGGAAAAGGATATTGATGAGACGATTAAAAGTGTTGGTGATATGGACAGAGATCGTATGATAACTGGCCCGAGTAGAGCCAATCTTATGCCAGACAGTAAATTTGGCTTCTCTATGATCACCAGGTATTCTAACCAGCACTTTTCAGTTAAGAAAATTTTTAATAAACATTGCAGCATATTAAAAAATGACAAAATGCTAGGCCCTGTTATTCCTGATCGACCAGTAGTCATTTATAGAGGTGCATCCTTCTTTGCGTCACAGCATTGCCCCTAATGTTATAGATCCTCCGAAAACAATCTTGTTTTTTCAAACCATGACAGGCTTTTTTCCTTGCAGAAGATGCAACATCTGTCAAATTAACTCTTTCAGAGGATGCAAATGTGAAAATTTTCAATCCACTCAGACGAATAGATCCTATAATCAGGGCAGTCTTTAATATTGGCTGGACCCTGGGCAAACATTTTCTTGGGCCCCCTCTTCCATGCAATTTCGTTCTCCACATGCTTTGAGACATACAATAAATAGCAGCTAGACTCAAAATCAGTTTGCTGAATCAGATTAGGCAGCGATTGCTTGCCAGAGGTTACTGTACATCATTACTGCTCACTGACTGGCTGCTAGAGGTTACTGCACATCTATACCACTCACTAATAGGTTGCTAGAGGTTCCTGCACATTATTACTGCTCACTGATTGGTTTCTAGAGGTTACTGCATATCCTTACCGCTCAATGATTGGTCGCAAGAGGTTAGTGCACAGCATTACTGCTCACTGATTGGTTGCTAAAGGTTACAGCACATCATCTCCTCACTGCCTGCACACCATGGAATGGGGAGGTGAGGGGACCCATCAGTAGAAAGCTCCTAGGAATCCTAGGACTCCTGGGATCAGTGGCAATGCTGGGGGAGGGGGGTTGATCAGTGGCAATGCTGGGGGGGTTGATGGGATTAGTGGCAGTGGTGGCGGGATGGGTTTAGTTAGGAGGCAGTACACTGTGGCAAATTCTGAATCATGTAGAGCAAAGCTGGAAATCTTTGGCAAGTATATAGTGGGGGATTCTACCAATGTAATGGGGGATTTACACTGACCATCAATGTGAGCAGAATTTGTGCCACCCATCAATAGAAAAGGGGGATTTCTATACTGATACCAATGTAATAAGAGCATTTACACCAACCACCAGTGTAAGGGGAAATATACAATGACCTCCATGTAAGGAGGAATTTACACTGACAACCATTGTCAAGGAGATTTGTACCGACCACCAATGTAAGGTGACACAACCAATGTAATGGGGGATTTTACATCAACACCCAATAAAGGGGGATTTCTACACTGGCCACCAATGTAAGGGGGATTTACACTCACCACCAATTTAAAGGGGGCTTCTACATGGACTGCCAATGTAAGGGAGGATTAGAAACTGACCACAAATGCAAGTTTGGATTTTTTTAACGATTACCAATATAAAGAGGGGTTTCTACACTGACCACCAATGTAATGAATATTTACACTGACCACTAATGTAATGGGAGCATTCACAGTAACCACCAATATAAAGAGGGATTTACACTGGCCACCAATGTAAGGGGGACCTTCACACTGGCCTACAATCCTGTGAATGAAAGGATTGTACACCAAGTACCAATGTAATGAGAAGATTTACACTGACCACCAATGTAACTGAGACATTTAGCCTGTGTTCACATTTGTGTGTGTCGGGAATACATGCAAAATCGCTTTCCTGACACCACAGAAACATGCTGCCCTTTAGCAGATACACAGAAATGCCATTAATTGTTAATGACACCCTCATGCATTGGCTGAGATGTGCGTATTCACATGCACCAAAATTCAGGGTGCTGTGGCACCATGATCTTTTGAAGAAGGGTTCCACCTACAATTTGCTTACCTTTGCAGAACAGGCTGATGTTAGACTTAGTGACTATAGTTGTAGGCAGGACTTTCAAGCATGCTCCTTTACCTCCCCAGTGGGCAGCACTCAGCAGAAGTGATTGTAGATATGACCTCAGGGGGGGCATGATATAAATATGAATGCTGCTTCTATTTGCATACCAATGCAGGTTATTCACATGTAAATACAGGGTCTGCAGGTGAGTCATCTGTACAGGGCAATAGGGCAGAGCTGGGCAGCAGCAACAGAACTTTACACTGAGATATCGGGACACAGCACGGGAATAAAACTACAAAGGATAAGGGAATTTGAACTAGGATAGTTGGCAAGTATAAGGCAACTGCTTTGGGCCCCACAACAATGATGGGGCCCAGGGCAACTGCCCCTTTTGCACTGCCTTAAAAACGGTCCTGCCTATAATATAGAGTCTTTCATCACATGCTCCACCGAATGTGTGGTATACCTTATCCAACGTCTTTGCTCTAAACAGTACATTGGGGCGTACGAAAATAGCCTTACATGTGCGTCTAGATGAGCATGTAGGAAACATTAAACGTAGTTTTACAAAACACAACCTCTCTAGGCATTATGCAAAACATCGCGATAAACAACTTAAAGGGACTCTTTTCTTGCCCATAGATAAGATTAAACCAGATTGGAGTGGTGTTAATACGATTAGATCAATTTCCAGGCTTGAAATGAAATGGATTTTTGACATGAAATCCTATGTGCCTTTTGGTTTAAATGTTGATTGGGATATAAACTGCTTTATCAATAATGCATAATTGATTTGAGTTTTTATCTTTCCCCTTTTTAAATTATCATTATTTATGATTTTATTATGTATTATATTTTTGCTTATATGCTTTATCATCATAGTTATAGCGGCCCTTAGTTAAGATGGAGCCACAGCACTATTTAAATGGTGTGCGTGATGACACAATCACAGCAGCCAATCCCCCGACGAAGTCCTAGTGTGACCAAAATCGTAGGGTGGGCCTGTGATACTGACATCATCATGTTTTGTCTCTTCGGAGACTGATGGTATAGCAAGCAGCAGGCAGAGGAAGCCCGAGGAGACGCTGCTATTCCGATCCACTGACACACCGTGCATATATGAGCTCTGTCTTGTAAGTGCAATCTATTTAAGTTTATTAAATTATTCTTTTAAATACTGCACTATGGGCGCATTTCTTGTTTATGTCTCTGAGTGACAAAGATCCAGCAGTTTGGGACATCCAAATAGGTTTTTAGGAGACCGAATTCCCTGAGCTTGGTGAGACCGCTGTTGTGGTCATTTCTGCGGGTAAGGAGACTACATACTCACCTTGGGTGTTAAGCCAGGAAGGGCCTTTTTCTTCACGGCTTTGTGCTAACATCTTGTCTTTACACCTGCATGGACATCATTTGATTCACTGTCATATTAATTTGGGACTTTGTGACTGATTTTAGGATTTTCACCACTTGTGAACATTTGAATGGAACTTCATATTTTCTGTTTTTTACTATTTGGATTTATATATTGTTATTAGCGCTGCAGCCACCCCATGTTTTTCATAGATCAAATGTAAGCAAATAAGAGAAGTTTGTGGTAAGGGTTTATATACACTTGCCCTATATGTACTATTCCAGCCTTAACTTAACATGTTACTAAACCCACAACAGTAAAATCAGTCTGTATATGCAGTGAAGCGTGCTTGTTGTACTCGCTGTGGAACCTAAGGGTTAATCCTCTGCATTGTGTAAAAAAGGCTGTTTGATCCTGTATGCACAGATCCTCCCCTTCTTGCATTGCCCCCAAAACATGTCTTCATAAGACAGAGTTAGTGGAGTCACCCTGCTAGAGAGTTTTTTTTTTTCTTGGAAGAGTGCATGTGATCAGCATAGGGCCAATCAACACTGTCCAAACAGAGGGTCAGGGGTCCTGCATCCTGATAGGACAGCCAGTGCAGTATGAAAACTCCTCCTACAAGCTTTAACCAGGCACTGTGGGAGATCAGGTATAGTGAATGCAGGGTCCTGGGTTTAGAAACACTTTAAAGTGCAACTTCACCCAAAAAAGCTACTCTTCCTTCTCTCCCCCTCTTCAAGATTTTGGACTTGACATTTTATTGGGGGAGCGGGTACCTGGTTTTGAGAGGTACCTGCTCCCATTTCTTCCTAGGTGATTTGAGCTTCTCCTCACCCCCTCTCCCTGTCTTCTGGGACACTTCACAGGTTCCAAAAAGCTGCAGGATCACTCACAGGGTGCAGCGTGGCATGCACAGTGGACAGCCGGCTGTGAAACCATCCTATGCATCTTTGGCTCCGTTTCAGGTACGAATTTAGGCAAAAATTCTGACCTAATTCGGACCTGAAACAGTGAACGGGGATGCACCGGACCCCCTGCTTTTCCCCCGCGGCCGTACATAGTCTGAACCCGGCCTTAAGGGGCATATTCATAAAGCAGTTAAACTGATCACCAAACACTCACTGCAAGTGAATCTTCTTTTTTTTTTACCATGTGTATAAAAAGACAGGGACTGATTCTCCACCAGTATTTACCTCATATGCTATAAAATTTTCCAACAACAAAATCCGTTGTCGGAAATTCCGATCGTGTGTACACAAATCCGACGCACAAAGTGCCCCACGCATGCTCAGAATAAATTAAGAGATGAAAGCTATTGGCTACTGCCCCGTTTATAGTCCTGACGTACGTGTTCTATGTCACCGTGTTCAGAACGATCGGATTTTCCGACAACTTTGTGTGACCGTGTGTATGCAAGACAAGTTTGAGCCAACATCCGTCGGAAAAAATCCATGGATTTTGTTGTCGGAATGTCCGATCAATGTCCGACCGTGTGTACAGGGCATAACATTTGGCTTTCACCAGAGAAATCCAAAGGGAGACAATAGCTGTAAACCAAGCGATAGGTCTCCTTTGACCCTCATTTTTCCTTTTTTTAAATTCTATATTTTATTTTTTCAACAGTTTATATACATATAAAAAACGTTGAGCTTGTCATCAGAATATACAGGCAACAGTCACTTTAGTACTTTTCCAATGCTTTAATGGGAGATAACTGGAAGAAGTAGCAGGAAAGAGGTAGAAGAAGAGTTGCAGGGAAGTTCAAATACCTTTTCTTGGTGTAGCACTAAGGAATTGAAATCTCAAAGATGAATGTATCTTCAGTTCAGAATTCAATCTTTGTGGCCCGGATAGGTCTCTCTCACTAACCTAGCAGCCGGAACGCAGCACGAGCAAAAAAGTCTCTGCCACAGACTTGGGTGAAACAAAACTGTACGATCCAGGATGTAGTAGTTTTCGGTGAACAGCAAACACAGTACCAGAATCTTTAAGCTGACCCGGCAGTACTTGTGCGGTAAATTAGTTTAAGATGCGTCCTCCAATCGAGTCACCAGGCCCTTCTTAAGACCAGCCTTGTATGGTCCCTTCCAAGATGGGTCCTCCCCTGGATCTTCCGATTGTCCAGCTTCTTCCCGCAGGACAGACAGCGCAGGACCATCCCAGCGATAGCAGGCCCCAGACAGGCTTCTGGGTCTACCCGCACGGCTGCAACAACGCAACCCTCCAACCCGGAGGGCCGCGAGGTAGAACTCACTAACACATACCTCTAGGCCAGGAGGGCCACGAGGCAAAAGTCTACCAGAAACATGGCGCCTGTCCCATAAATACTCCCTCCCAGAATGCAACTCGGAGGACCACCTCCGCCGAGTTATCTCCGGGACAGAAGAGCACTCATACACTTCAGCTTGTTGCTTTCCAACACTGACCTATGGCGACAACGACACCCACAGGCACAATGTGGAACTGCACGCAACACAGCCAAACTGGAACAGAGGCTAATCTAACCTCAGATTGAGTCTGAACTATGTAAAGGACAGATGACCCACTAAATTTACATATAAGCGGTAGATTGGAAAATCTACCAGTGCTACGTAAGGTTACTATATAAACATTAATTAAACAGTGGGGGGAGGGGTCAAAAAAGCTGTAGAAATAGAAATTTGGTTACATTCTCTCCTTCTCTTCCCCTTAAAGTCCCGCCTGCTCCCCTTCCACTAGCACACAGCCATATTCCCTGGTACATACAAAAAGGGACCATGGTTTGCATTTTTTGTTGAATTTTTCCTCTTTACCTTGCATAATTGCAATACCTTTTTCCATAGCAAATATATCCCCTATGTTTTTAAGCCATAGTGAGATCGAGGGGGGTTGTTCCTGATTCCATAGGGCCGGGATACAGGCCTTTGCGGCATCCATAAACGACCAGCAAGTTTCTGTATTTACGTTTTGAGAGATCTGAAATATGAAGAAGGTATCTAGCTGGGTCAGATCCCAGGTCATAATCCGTTAACTGTCCTATAGTATCTTGCACTTTGGACCAAAAGTCAAGTATCATCCGACATGACCAGAAGATGCGAAGCATATTACCCTCTGATTCTCCACAGTGCCAGCAAATATTTGTCTTTTACGGGTATATTTTCTTTAGTAATGATGGAACTTTATACCACCTTGTAAGGATTTTATATCATAGCTCTTGGTAATTACTAGCTGTTGAGGAATAATGGGCAAATATATAAAATGTGACTTTGTTGCTCTTTGGAGAATATAATATCTAAATCTCTTTCCCATTTCTGAAGGAATCATGGAACAAAGCCCACAGGGGGCTCTATTAGCATTTTATATAACTCAGATACCCCATGGGTAGACGGTGTTTCTAACAGACACAGGTCTTCCAATGGTGTATTTGAATGGTCTTATATCTCCCCACGCGTAAGGAAGCTGGGAAAGTGAGTAAGCTGTTGCATTCACCACGGATCCAGTGGCAGGTCAAACAGCAACTGTATTTCCATTCGAGTCTTCAACCTTGATGTTTCAAGGAAGTCACCTAATCAGAATTTACCACAACTCAGAGTTTGTTTAAAATGGCTATCTATATAGCCTGGAGGGAATAACGGGTTTCCCAAGACTGGGTAGAGCCCAGTAATTTCCCCATCTGATTTTGAAAACATATGACTTTGTTGAATTACTCTTAGGGTTGCCCCTATTAGGGGATGATGTCTTAAGGTTCCCAATATTCTTGCCCATAGCCATGGCAGACATCGGAGTGGGATCTCCGTGCATGATTGTTCAATCGCTACCCAGGCTTTGTATCCCTCATCTCTGCACCAAGCTAGTACCCTAGCAAGGTGCACTGCCTTGTAATATCTTATCGGATCTGGGATGGCCATACCTCCCTGGGTTTTTGGCATAGCCAAATAATGGAAAGATAAGCGTGGATGTTTTTTCGCCCCAAATAAGTCTGATAAAAGCACTGCGTACTGATTTCAGAAAGGACTCTGGAATGACTATTGGCAAACTCTGAAAGAAGTATAATAGTCTTGGTAGAATATTCATTTTGAGAATAGCATTCCTGCCCATCCATGTATATGGACCTTTATTACATCTTTCCAGATCTGAAGAGAGTTCTTGCAATAGCGGTGGGAAATTTACTTGAAAAGCTTTATCTATTGAGGAAGTCAATTTAACCCCTAGATATATCAAAAATGACGATGCCCATGGGAAAAAAAACGATGATTGATGAGCCTGTACTCGTTTAGTTTTCCTTTTTGATGCTCCTCTCCTCTGTTTTCTCACCTTTTCTTCGAGCAACCGTGTCAGCCACAACTAATTGTGCCACAGCCCAACTTCCTTTCACTGTCATTGTAACATGTTTACAACATGTGGATAGAGTTTACAATATATTTAAAACCTGCAGTAATCTGTGGTCAAAACTTGTAGTAACAAAAAAAGCATATTGATGTCTGTCTATCTATAACAACCTCCATTAATGGGTTTATAGAGCAACATTGTATGAAAAGCAGGGAGTGAATGTTACAATAACCTATAGCAGCTGCCGGTACTTGTGTCCTTGAATCAGATTACTGCACTTTACTAAATCTCTTTTGCAGTGCTTCCTATTCCTCAAAATATTCTCTCAGGCATAAATTTCAAGTGGCCTTTCTTGTATCATTTTCATCCATGTGGTGATATCAGCTGCTGAAGAAAAATGTCATCTTTCTATATTTTACTTCTTACTCTGTTGCTTTAACAATAATTCAACACAATTACCAAAACAGGGCCTTATGAATCAGAGTGCCGGGTGACTCAGACCTCTTCTCATCATGGTCTGAGCTGTGGCTAAGGATACAAACGTATGCTGCATCAAAGATGTTGGAGAGCTGTAAACCTATGAATGTAACTACTTCAATGCGGGCCTATATGGTTCTCACGGTCACAGATATTCTAAGGCCTCTTGTGCACTGACATAATAATCAGGATGTGCCTAGCATTAAAATATGCAAATATTTGTCATAAAGTCCTCACATTTACAAGCGTAAAACTCTTCAATCTCTTCTAGCACTCAGTATTTCAATTTAAGTGTACACGCTCGTATGACACATATACACAAATGACTGCACCCAAATGTAAAAGCTACATGCACATGGCTGTAGGAATCTTTTTGATCATAAAGTATGTGCATAAAAAGCATGTCCTTCAGACGCAGATTTTTCAATTTCTGGAGGCGGATCTGAATGCTGTGCATGTTTACGCACCTGTGTTCATGTCATCTTTGAAAACAATCGGTGTTGTTTACGAAAGGCAAATCCACTTTGCACCACAAGTGCACTGCAAGTACACTTGGAAGTGCACTGAAAGTGCACTTGGAAGTTCAGTCGCTGTAGATCTAAGGGGGACATGCAAGGAAAATAAAAAAAAGCATTTTAGCTTGCACATGATTGGATGATAAAATCAGCAGAGCTTCCCCTCATTTCAGAACTTTCCCTCAGATCTACAGCAATCTACAGCAACTGCACTTACAAGTGCACTTTCAAGTGCACTTGCAGTGTACTTGAAGAGCAAAGTGGATTTGTCTTTAGTAAATAAACCCCAATGCATCTATATTCAGATTTGTAAGCAAAAAACTCTTTGAATTTCTGAACGTACATCACAAATCTTTACGCAGTTGTGTGCATTGTCCCTTAGATAACAGTGAACCTGTGTTTACAAATGCAGCCTTTGAGCCAATCTCTCACACAACAATCTCCTGTAAGAGGGAACAAACTGCTTACTACAGTCATTGGGACAGTAGTAAGCAGTAAGAGTTTAAAAAAAAAAAAAAAAAAGCCCGCTGAGCAGTACAGCATCATCATGGCGACATTGTACTGCTCTGCTGTCTATTGATTAGAGACATTGGCTGCCCTGCTGATACTGTACACATAGTACAGCAGTCAGTGAATCTGATCAGTAACCATAGCAGTACAATGTCACCATAGTGCAACTGCACTGCTCTTGTGATAGTAATTTTAATTTTCCTCCTTACATACTGTCACCAGAGCAGTGTAGTGTCACTATAGTAAAATTGTATTTCTATGACAGTGATCATGTGCTATGGCTGGTTGCTCTGTAATCACTGTATGTCAGTGCTGCCAGTCATTGCATCTAATCACCGCCACAGCAGTACAATGTCACCAGACAAGTGCAGTGTCCCCAATCCCCACCACTCTAGTCCCAATGTCACCAAAAAGCCTCATTTACATGTGTGGTGCTCTATTTAGAGCTATCCAGGTTTGGATTGCTCTTCAGGGAGCATTACACAGGCGTGAGGAGGCACCCCCTGGACCTCGCACAAGTGCTCCCATTCACTTGAATGGGTCACAATCGGCAAGCGTAGAGGGGGTCTAATTCCTTCCATGGCTAAGAAGTACACCCTCGGCCGTTTCCTCTGCAGCTAAAGGTGATAAAGGATGGGGGGAGGTAAAGCTGTGGCTCAACTGCAAGGTTCCCCAAGCTCATGTACAGTACAAACAAGCCCTAATAGTGCAGCTGTGGTCAGACTCTGTATAGTGCAGGGATGGGAGACAGCCGAGTACAGCATCAAGGCTGGAGGGGGTTGCAGGTGGGGGAGCACAACTGAAATCTGGGGGCGGCACAGCCCACGCCCAGCATCCCTCTAGATCAAGCCATGAGTTGATGCTTGAAATAGACTTCCAGCTGAGGTAGTGAGTCAGACAATAGTAAGTGGATTTGAACATACTTGGGACAAACATGGATATATAACCAGACAAAAAAAGTAAAAAACAAACAAAAAAGCTACCCAAAAAAAAAAAAAAATATATATATATATATATATATATATATATATATATATATATATATAAAGAAAAAGATGGGGAAGACTCTATGGACTACTTGGTCTTTCTTTTGCCATCACTCGTGTATGTTTCTTTTTTCATTTTCTTTGCACATTTTACAAAAACTTGTGACAAAAAAATGACATTTTCAAAAGGCTCACTATGCCTTTCAGAAAATACCTTGGGGTATTTTCTCTCCAAAATGTGATTATTTTGTGGGTGTTTTTCTTGTCCTGAGAATTTAGGGGCTGAAGGTGGTCAGGAAATTATATATTTGTGTAGCAGGGGTCTCTCTATAACTCGCAATCCCACCAAGCTGGTTGGAACAATGTACACAGGCTTTCCAGCTGGTTTTATAGAGAGCTGCCTGCTAGCAGCTGTAAGGCTGGATTCACACCTATGCGGTTTTAGAGCTTTTTGCATTTTGCAGATCTGCACTAGAGTCCATTTAACATGGTTTACTATGAACACGATCTGTAGTGCAAATCTGCAAAATGCAAAAAGCACAAAAAATGCACAGGTGTGAATCCAGCCTAAGGGGGATTTTTCACCCACTCCTTCTTCCTGTTTTCACTGACTAAGACCCCTTTCACACTGGAAGCATTTTTCAGGCGTTTTAGCTCTAAAAATAGCGCCTGAAAAAGCCTCATCTGTAATCCCAGTGTAAAAGCCCGAGTGCTTTCACACTGGGGCGCTGCGCTGGCAGGACTTCTTTGAGGCGCTTTAGGAGTGTTCCTAAAGCGCCCCTGCGCAGTGAAATCAATGGGCAGCGCCGCCGTGGCACTTTGCGGGCGCTTTTAACCCTTTATTCAGCCGCTAGCAGGGGTTTAAAGCGCCCCACTAGCCCCCGAAAAGCGCCGCAAAAACGACGGTAAAGTGCTGCTAAAACTAGCGGCGCTTTACCGCCGATGCCCGGGCGCTGGCAGTGTGAAAGGGCTCTTAATCTAATATAAGCTGACACACACAGAGCTCTGCAATCAGTGGCCTCTCTTGTGCCCCTATTGGCTGGAAGAGGAAAACCAATTAAGAGCACAGTTACAACAGCCAATGGAGGAGATTGTACTGAACTGCAGGGAGAGCAGCAGGGGATTCTGGGACATGAGTTCTCACACAAAACGGTCCCATAAACTGGTATGTAGGGAGAACTGTAAACCCCATGATGCTTTGCTGACAGGAAAGAAAAAGACTCCATTTTAGTCAGTGATGAGGGAGTAAAAAGACCAGACCTGAGGGAAAGGTGCTGTCTCTCAGATGATCTCCCTGCGTGATTCAGGCCTCCACTGCAAGTTGGGATGTCCAGCCCGAGAGAGGGGGATCCCAGGTGAATATTGAGGCGTATCTCCACCAACAGTGAACTGTTCCATTATGTGGGGACCGGTCGGGTTGCCATGAAAGCCTGCCTGTTCGAGGACATTCGCTTGGGCCCTGATCACAGGACTTGGTGAGAAGGCATTTCTGCCCATCTGCAGGGAACAGAGACACTGCACTACAAAAGGAGTTATCTGAACACCGTATACAAACATTGCCGGTAGTCATCTTGCTGACACTTGTAGTACTACAGGGATAAAGGATAAGGCTATTCATTTCTGGGACATTGTATACAGACACCATTGTCCTCTCACCTTGTTGAACAAAATCCTGTCTGTTTCCCTTGATAATCTGGGTCAGTTATAGGCGTGCCCATGGGGTGTGTCGGGTGTGCCCAGGCACACCCTATTCATCCCTGTGCTCTGTCCGTGTTTCACACCTTTTGTAATGCCCTGTACACACGGTCGGACATTGATCGGACATTCCGACAACAAAATCCATGGATTTTTTCAGACGGATGTTGGTTCAAACTTGTCTTGCATACACACGGTCACACAAAATTGTCGGAAAATCCGATTGTTCTGAACGTGGTGACGTAAAACACGTACGTCAGGACTATAAACGGGACAGTAGCCAATAGCTTTAATTTCTTAATTTATTCTGAACATACGTGGCACTTTGTGCGTCAGATTTGTGTACACACAATCGGAATTTCTGACAACGGATTTTGTTGTTGGAAAATTTTATAGCAAGATCTCAATTTTTGTGTGTCGGAAATTCCTATGAAAAATGTGTGATGGAGCCTACACACGGTCAGAATTTCCAAAAACAGCTGTGCTGTGAGTGGGAGGTGATTGAGCAGGGAACTAGAACCACAGCCGCGTAGTAACCCAGCCATATTTGGCGATGCATCTTCTATAGTTCCGGCTGCAGGTCCTGCAGGCGCCTGCGGAGTGTTCTTCATCTGCACTCCCCCCTCCCCTCCGTCCTCTCTCTCCCTTAGAAGCAGCGGACTAGCGGAGCCTGGAGAGCGGCAGAGGAGTGGCTGCATCCTTCTAGATCGAGGTGAGTGAGACAGCACTGAGCAGGCAATGGGCAAATGATGGGCACCTGGGCAGGCAATGGGCAAATGATGCACCAAAAAAAAAAAAAAGCCAACCAATCCACATTACTCTTACCCTGGCTTGTCACTACACATATATATACTGTATATATATATAGTGTAAAAATAAATATATATAATGTGTGTGTGTGTATATATATATATATATATATATATATATATATATATATATATACCCCGTAAGGGTAAGCCGATACTCCCTGACAGCCTACCATTAAAGTTCATGTGCGTGTAAAGGCAGGCATCCCAATACTTTTAGTGATATAGTGTAAATATATATATATACACGCATGTGTGTTTGAGCTTTGGGGTGCACACCCTAATGCATAAGGCTGCGCATGCCTATGGGGCCAGTTATATTGTTTGCCCTGCTACCCAGGAGTTAAAGAGGAGTTCCTCCCAGGGGGTCCATTAAAAAAAAAAAAAAATTAAAAGTCAGCAGCTACAAATACTGCAGCTGCTGACTTTTAATTGGACACTTACCTGTCCCTGGGGCCAGCGATGCAGGGGGATCGAAGCCCCGCTCGTCCCCCCCTCCGCTTGTTGGCGCCGGCATTTCAACTGTGGGCGCCGGGCTGTGGCTTCACAGCCTGGCACCCACTGCGCATGCGCGAGCGGCGCCGCGCGCCGTGATTGGCCGCTCAATCACCTGGGACCTGTAATGGGTCCCAGATGATTGACAGGAGGGAGGGAGCGGAGCGGAGCCCTTCCTGTGCCGAAGGGGAAGTGATGTCACCAGCCCAGGCAAAGGAGGAGGCAGACTATGAGGGACCACCTAGCAACAGGCATTTAGAGGTAAGTAAAAAAAAAAAAAATATCCAAATTTTTTTTGTTTTTTTTTTTTTAGAATTTTTCAGGTATTTTTGTTTTTTTTGGGTGGAACCCCACTTTAAAGTGCACCAAGGAAAGTGGCTAGCTGAAGACACCACAGCTCATCTTTGCTTCAAAAAGGAATGAAGCTGTTAGGGCCATACGGATCCACACACATATTCAGGGCTCTGCATATGCATTGGGTGTGTGGGACAGTTTATCTATAAAGTTAACCCATTACTTGCTGACTTGAATAGGTGTGTAAAGTTGGGCCTGTGGTGTCAGGGGACAGTAGAGACCTGACACTAAGGGAGTCATTCCTTTGCTCTTCGCCTGCCTTAACTCATAGAGCCAATCTGAGTAAAGGTAACCAATCTAATTTAAAGTGCCATATTGTGTTTTATTTACCATTAATGTGTGCCTCTGCTCTTGGGGACATTCTCAGGTTTGGAATCCCCTGAAAGCAGCTTGAATATAGGATTGAGAGCTATATTGCTCTTAAATCTCAGTTATTGATCTCTAGCTGATTACTTGATTATATATTGTGTGACAGTATGCGACGTGAGGTAATGGATAATCGGTATATTTCATCTCGCATGTGCTCTATTGTAAGAGACTGAACTGGAACCCGGCCTGGGTTTTTCCAGCCTCTGTGACAGGCTTGGTTCCGGTCCGGATGTTGTGGTCCACTTGAGTCCACGCTCAGGTGGACTTTAAATGAGCAGGAAGAGAGCACAGCAGAGCTCTGGCCTGAGACTCAGGAGGAATCTGAGAGAGAGGAGCTCTGTTTGGATTTAAAAGGAAGGTTTGCTTTACCACATGTTTTGTGGGTCACATGGACCAGCACCACACCGTATAGAGAGGAATCTACTGTTTAGTTTAGTGCCGGACAGACCCCTTTTCCCTGAACAGTACACAACCCTCTGCACAGTACACAGACCCCCAGCACATAACACAGCCCCCTTTCCCTGCACAGTGCACAGACCCCTTTCCCTGCACAATACACAGACATCTCCATAGTACACAGACCCCTTTGCCTGCATATCACACAGGCCTCTTTCATTATAAAGCCCCCCTGCACTCCCAGGAGACCCCCAGTCTCCTGGGAAAGAATACTCTAAAGTGGAGAAAATATCACTGCCACCCCTTTCTCATGCACCGCTCCTCCTGTATCACTTATTGTAAATCAAAGCTTCTAAATACCTCAATTAACGCCGTTCTTCGTGACCCAGTCATGTGACTGCTCTCCTCTGCTGTTTCATTGACGGTCACATGACCGCTCTCCTCCTGCAATCAAAGGCTACACTTGGGAAGGAGGTGGAGCGGGAGGAGGAGAGCGGCCAGACAGAGCGGCTTTAATTGAGGTATTAAGAGACTTCCATTTACATTGAGAGTGACACATGAGGAGCTGTGCATGAGAAAGGGCTGGCAGTAATGTTTTCTCAACTTTAAAGTATGCTGGCAGCACTGTCCCAGGGCCAGGAGAGGCGGTAGTACGGTACAGCTGGCCTGACACCCCCCCCCATTGGTTGTTATCCCCGGGCGGACCGCCCGATCCCCGCCCTATGTTGGTAAAAAAACATTTATCGGCATATTCGTATAACACGCAGGCAAGGTTTTTATTCCACATATACATAAATATATATAAATTAATAAAAATATCATGGCCAATCGGGGGCCCTTGCACACGTGGGGCCCTAGGCTACAGCCTAGACCAGCCTGTGCATTAATCCGCCCCTGCCCACAAGCTAATCTCCCACAATTTTTACTGTCTGTTATCCTTCCACAGAAATATTGCAGTAAAGACAATTTCTGTGTTTTAATATAACATGTGTGTTTCTCATTGGTCATTGCACTTACACTATTGCCAGGTGTGCCAGAGTGGGCTGAGGCTGTTATTAGGATTGAGAGGCAGAGTAACGGACTAAACAAACAAAGCAGCTCCTTCGGGGGTATTGCTACATGTAATTTAAGGTGCTCTTTGGATTTTGGGTCCCTCTATGCGTCTAGGCTGTGAAAAAGTCTCACACATGTGGTATCTCTATAGTTGGGAAAAGTAGCAAAATGTGTCTTGGTGTGTAATTGTAAGTATGCCTATATTGTGTGTTAGAAGTAACATGTTAAAATGGACTAAAAACAAACTATATTTAATTTCTTAATTTTCCAAAAAAATGTGACAAAAGATCGCAGCCTAAAAAATCTCGCCATGCCTCTTACTAAATACCTTGGACTGTCTACTTTGCAAAAAGGGTCATTTTGGGGGTATTTGTATTATCTTGGCATATTAGGGCCTCAAGAAATTAAATAGGTAGTAAGCACTGTATATACCTTAATTTGTAGACTCTATAACTTTCACACAGCCTAAATAATATACACCTATTTGTTTTGTTTTTTCCATCAAGGAAATGTAACAGAATACAGTTTGACCTAAATGTATAAAAAAAGATTATTTATTTGCAAAGTTGTATAACAGAAACTAGGAAAAATTGTTTTTTTTTAAATTTTCATATATATAAAAAAAATAAAAACCCAGTGTTGATTACATATCACCTAATGAAAGCTGTACCTGTCTCAAAAAATATATGAGAACAGTGTTATGTGACTGAGCAATTGTCATTCAAAATGTGACAGCCCTGAAAATGTGCGTGTATGTGGGGGCAGGGAATTTTATTGGGGGGATGGGGGATTTTGTTTATATTTTTTATGTTACTTTATTTCTTTCTTATTAACTTTATTCTATAACATGTCACCCCTGCCCTACACCCGCCACCACCCTCCATGCCAGTCCTAAGAACACAGTTGGGAAGAGGAGTCCAGAATACATGTCGGGGGCAGAGGGGCCAACATAGGTGTGTGGAGCGTTTTGCATTAGGGTGTGCACCCCAAAGCTCAAACACAGAGCAACAGAGGCAGTGGCTAGGGGTATGCATATGTCGTGGCTGCGATGCTATGCTTCGCAGCCATGGCAGAAATTGCAAAACACACGTAAACGAGTCCTTAATTTTTTTTTAAAATTACTTATATATTTTAAATTTTTTCATTTAACTGCCCTTTTGGGTGCTTTGATGAAATATCAGGGTTCTGCACAGACCCCTGATGTCCTACATTTAAGACTGAGAAAGAGACTGAGGACAGGATGGAGGCGTAGATGCTACAACTGATCCCCCGGCAGTACAGCCGGAGGGAGGGAGAGGAGGAGAAGCTGGAAGCACTGCAGGGGGAGGAACAAGAGGATTGGTATCTGCAATAAGGCAGCCGGTCCTCTTGCTCGACAGGTGCCCGGGCCCCCTCTTTGAATTAATAGGACAGGGGCCTGGTACAGGAGGGCAGGTTGTACTTTCTTTCAATTGGCCCTGGTGCACAGGGTGATTAGGACGTGCCCAGGCACACCCCCTGCGCATGCTTTTGGAGGCCAATCATCCCCCTAACAATTTAAACACAGTCCTAGCTGTTACTGTGATTAAAATCCCTATCTAGCAGCCGTCATATATATATACCGCACTTGTAGACAAGTGGTTAAGGAGATTGCAGGGTTTATTTATATGTATATGTTCTGTATCCATGGGGTAAAATTGAATGTTTTCATCATGACCACTAGATGACGCTGACTATCTAGCGCTGTTGTGGCTACAGCACCACTCCTCCCAATTCTTGCTTTCATAGGAGACACTGGGAGCCGGAGGCTCCCACTGCTGTCAGTCAAACTCCTGTGTAGGAGGGAGCAGGGTATGGTTGCCACCTCATCCCTTTAAACCCGAACACATATTAATTACACAGGTTCTGTGGCTGATTAAGGTGGTTGCTAAACTCACTTGGTGCCTTATCTGCATTAAATTAGCATCAGAACCTGTGTAATTCAAAGGTGTTCGGGTTTAAAGGGATGAGGTGGCAACTCTAGAGCAGGGGCATGGCTTACCAGTGCTGTGTGTGTCTATGGATACACACAGCCCAGCTCAGGATTGTGTGCGCATGGTTACCTTCTTAGCACCTGCCCTACTAAAAGGGCATCCAGTGGAGAGAGGAACAAACAGCACCATCTGGGGACTGCCAGAAGAGGAGATAAAGAACCTTTCTGTGAAATATCACTGTACAGGGCAGTAAACAGTATAAAGTATAACATGTTTTTTATTTTATTAAAAAAAAAAAAAAAAGAAAAAGCCTTTAGTATCGCTGTAAGCAAAATCGACACAATCTAAAGCTGCCCAAAGATGGATCGAAACTTGATTGTTCAGCAGGGGACATCTAAATTTCTATCTATGGTCGTTCCTGCTTGACAGAAGTTGACCTACTGATGGACTTCTGTCAAATTGGACTGTTGGAAAACATTTGGCGATTATCCAGCTGCTACCACTGCTATTAGAATACAATGGCACAGCTGTGAGGATTCCTACATCCATCTCAACTGTGTGGACGGGGGAATCCAATAATTATTTTTTCAAACATCCCTCTGGCTGATTGAAGAAAAATGATGCATCTATGGCCAGCTTTATTCTAACACGCATTACTGTGATTTTGAGTCTGCCCTATTTGTCCTCTTTTCTTGCTGCTTGTAAGCAACCTTTGAATAAAATGTAACCTTGTTATGGTGAAAAAGGTTAGATAAAGGATTTTAAAGAAAATCTTTATAGGATCCGCTGCCATGGAAACATTCATATTTTAAACATAGCATCATTCAGTCACCACCTTATTCCTGTTTCCCCTAATCCGCTGCTCTAAAATTGTGACCATTACCTGTTCTCTCTAATTGCTAAGAGAATATTGGATACCAAGACTATATATCACAAGAAAACTGTTTTAACACAACAACAAAAACTATATTATAAATACTTGTGGTAATAACTAAGGGGCCCTATTGAAAGCTATATACCCATATGCTGCACAATTATGATAAAACTGTGCCTTACACAGTTCATATCTGAAAAGTTATATAATGCCTTTTGTGGACCAAGCTGCAGACTAGTGGATAGTTTTGTTTCTATCCTCTGATTAACCCCTTCAATACCGGACACTTTCACCCCCTTCCTGCCCAGGCCAATTTTCATCCTTCAACACTGACACTTTGAATGACAATTGCGCCGTCATGCCACACAGCACCCATATGAAACTTTAATCATTTTTTTTTTCACACAAATAGAGCTTTCTTGTGGTGGTATTGTTTTTTTTTAATTTTTTGCTGAATATATAAAAAAAAAAGACGGAAAACTCTAAAAAAAAATTTTTTTTAAATTTTGCAAATAAATAGTCTTTCTTCATGAATTTAGGCCAAACTGTATTCTGCTACATTTTTTTTTTGTGAGAATTACCCAAAACAATGTTTATTATTTAGTCTGTAGAAAAGTTATAGACTCCACAAACTATGGCCCAAAAATGCCAGGACTGTACAAATATCCCCCAAATGACCCCTTTTTGGAAAGTAGAGTCAAAGGTATTTAGGAAGAGGCATGGAGAGTTTTCTAAAGTTGTAATTTTTTTGTCACAATTGTTTTGGAAAATGAAGAAATAAAAATAAAATTTTTTTTTTTTTTTTAAATTTTACATACTGTCACCAGTGCAGTACAGCGTTATCATATAATTGGTTCCTCCACACATGCCAGGGTGCTGGGTGTAATCCTTGACTCTGACCTCTCCTTCAGCCCCCATATCCAATCACTGGCTAAATCCTGCCGCCTTAACCTCCGCAACATCTCCAGAATTTGACCCTTCCTGACTAATGACACCACAAAGCAACTTATTCACTCCTTGATTATTTTCCGCCTTGACTACTGCAACTCTCTCCTTAATGGCCTACCCTTACGCAGGCTATCCCCACTCCAGTCTATTATGAATGCTGCTGCTAGACTAATACACCTCACTAATCGATCCGTGACTACTGCCCCTCTCTGCCAATCCCTTCACTGGCTTCCCCTACCCCACCGTATAAAATTCAAAATGCTAACCACAACATACAGGGCCATCCACAACATCGCCCCCAGCAACATCACCAACCTCATCCGCAGATATCGCCCAAATCGTCCCCTCCGCTCCTCCCAGGACCTCCTGCTCTCTAGGTCCCTTGTTATCTCCTCCCATGCTCGCCTGCAAGACTTCTCCAGCGCCTCTCCCATCCTCTGGAATTCCCTGCCCGGTATATCCGATCAGCCCCTAACCTGTTCACCTTTAGGAAATCCCTGAAAACTCACTTATTCAGGGAAGCCTATCCCACACCTACCTAACTGTCCCCGAGCCACCCCCATCAAATCATTCCCTGCATCTATTACTTTTTGTACCACCACTCCCTCCCTTTAGAAATGTAAGCTCTACGGGCAAGCCCTCCTTGTCCCTTCTGTATTGAACTGTACTGTAATTGTGCTATCCCCCCTCTACATTGTTAAGCGCTGCGTAAACTGTTGGCGCTATATACAGTGGGGCAAAAAAGTATTTAGTCAACCACCAATTGTGCAAGTTCTCCCACTTAAAAAGATGAGAGAGGCCTGTAATTGTCATTATAGGTATACCTCAACTATGAGAGACAAAATGTGGAAACAAATCCAGACAATCACATTGTCTGATTTTTGAAAGAATTTATTAGCAAATTATGGTGGAAAATAAGTATTTGGTCAATATCAAAAGTTAATCTCAATACTTTGTTATATATCCTTTGTTGGCAATGACAGAGGTCAAATGTTTTCTGTAAGTCTTCACAAGGTTGTCACACACTGTTGCTGGTGTGTTGGCCCATTCCCCCATGCAGATCTCCTCTAGAGCAGTGATATTTTGGGGCTGTCGCTGGGCAACACGGACTTTCAACTCCCTCCAAAGGTTTTCTATGGGGTTGTGATCTGGAGACTGGCTAGGCCACTCCAGGACCTTGAAATGCTTCTTACGAAGCCACTCCTTCGTTGCCCAGGCAGTGTGTTTGGGATCATTGTCATGCTGAAAGACCCAGCTACGTTTCATCTTCAATGCCCTTGCTGATGGGAGGAGGAGGTTTGCACTCAAGATCTCGCGATACATGGTCCCATTCATTCTTTCATGTACACGAATCAGTCATCCTGTTCCCTTTGCAGAGAAACAGCCCCAAAGCATGATGTTGCCACCCCCATGCTTCACAGTAGGTATGGTGTACTTTGGTTGCAACTCAGCATTCTCTCTCCTCCAAACACGATGAGCTGTGTTTCTACCAAACAGTTCTGTTTTGGTTTCATTTGACCATATGACATTCTCCCAATCCTCTTCTGGATCATCCAAATGCTCTCTAGCAAACCTCAGACGGGCCCGGACATGTACTGGCTTAAGCAGGGGGACACGTCTGTCACTGCAGGATCTGAGTCCCTGGAGGCGTAGTGTGTTACTGATGGTAGCCTTTGTTATGTTGGTCCCAGCTCTCTGCAGGTCATTCACTAGGTCCCCCCGTGTGGTTCTGGGATTTTTGCTCACTGTTCTAGCCATCATTTTGACCCCACGGAGTGAGATCTTGCGTGGAGCCCCAGATCGAGGGAGATTATCAGTGGTCTTGTATGTCTTACATTTTCTAATTATTGCTTCCACAGTTGATTTCTTCACACCAAGCTGCTTGCCTATTGCAGATTCAGTCTTTCCAGCCTGGTGCAGGTCTACAATTTTGTTTCTGGTGTCCTTCGACAGCTCTTCGGTCTTCACCATAGTGGAGTTTGGAGTGTGACTGTTTGAGGTTGTGGACAGGTGTCTTTTATACTGATAACAAGTTCAAACAGGTGCCATTAATACAGGTAATGAGTGGAGGGCAGAGGAGCCTCTTAAAGAAGAAGATACAGGTCTGTGAGAACCAGAAATCTTGCTTGTTTGTAGGTGACCAAATACTTATTTTCCACCATAATTTGCTAATAAATTCTTTCAAAAATCAGACAATGTGATTGTCTGGATTTGTTTCCACATTTTGTCTCTCATAGTTGAGGTATACCTATGATGACGATTACAGGCCTCTCTCATCTTTTTAAGTGGGAGAACTTGCACAATTGGTGGCTGACTAAATACTTTTTTGCCCCACTGTAAATCGTGAATAATAATAATAATAATGTACACAGGCTTTTAGCAGAGTTTAGGAGCTGCTGAGGTTAGGTGAGGCTCAACCCCCTTCTCCTGAATGCGAAAGAATCACGTTCAGGACAGGAACATTTTGATCGCTGGCTGCAGGAAAACACTGAAAAACCGTGGCAAAATCTCTGCGCGATTTTGCGTTTTTCCCATGCCCACGTATCATGGCCGGATCTAGGGGGGTGCTGGGGTGGGCTGCTCCCACCCAGATTTCAGTTCTGCCCCCCTAGAGCTTCACACTCACAACCCCCACCACACCTGATGCTGTGCCTTGCCGCACTGTATATACACAGCCTGAGCACAGGCAGCAATGTCTCCTCCTCGGCTCTTCCTCATACAACAGCTGAAACCTGATTCTCTTTCACACAGCTACCTGCACTGTGTGTAGCTGGTGACTACAGCCATGCTGCTGCACTGACCAGGGAATTTCACAGGTCAGAAGTGCAACATAGTCACCAGCTACACACAGTGCAGATTATAGCTGTGTGAAAGAGAATTGCATTTAAGTTATGTGTTATATGAGGAAGAGCTGAGGAGAAGACATTGCTGTCTGTGCTCAGACTGTGCATATACAGTGCAGGGATGGGAGCTATGATGAGTGCCCTGCCAGTAGTGAGCCCTGTTCCCTATCTTTCCAGCAGTGACCCCTGTCCCCTCTCCTTCCAACAGTGACCCCTGTCCTCTCTCCTTCAAGCGGTGACCCCTGTCCCCTCTCCTTCCATCTTATCCTTCCAATAAGATGAGGAGTATAATTTATGGTTACCAAAAATGCAAAAATACATTACAAAGATTGTATCACAATATTCACATAGTCATCTGTAAATGACATCATAAAAATGTCCGTATATAGTAAACATATTATTTGTAAAAAGTAATAAAGCATATGATAATATATAATGAAACAAATAGTATAGCATCCATGGAACTCAACGCGTTTCGTGGATCATATAGATGTCCACTCATCAGGAGTTTGATGCGATAAAATATTAATGCATAGTAAAAGTATTAATCTCATGTAGGTCTGTATGAAAAGAAGAAAGAAGGGAAGAAATAAAAGTAGTATAATGAGTAATTCTCCACAAATTAATGGGAGAGTATCATACTGAATGACTTTGCTACTCACATGCCAACTCAAGGAAAGAGCTGATGAGTGGACATCTATACAATCCACGAAACACGTTGAGTTCCATGGATGCTACACAATTTGTTTCATTATATATTATCATATACTTTGTTATTACTTTTTAAGAATAATATGTTTACTATATGCAGACTTTTTTCATTTACAGACAACTATGAATATTGTGATACAATCTTTGTAATGTATTTTTGCATTTTTGGTAACCATAAACTATACTCTTCATCTTATTTTGTGGCCCACTTCACTTAAAGTCCAATGACCAATAGACATGTGCATTCGTTTTCGTCCGAATGCATTTTCGTCCGAATTCCGGGTATTTTCGTTATCGTTTTAACAAACGATAATGAACATGCAGAATCCGAAAACCAAAAGATCCGACATAAACAACTGCTTTACTTTCGTTTTCGTTGCGACAACAGTTCGATATGGATAGGAGATTCGACATGACACTGACAATTGTGATCTGTGTCCATCGAACCTGTGGTCGAATGTGCCTATCCTTAGCTCTATTAGTCCAAAATTATTCTACATAGGGAGAGAAAAGATTCGACATAGAGAGAAAAGATTCGACATTATAGAGACAATAGCAAAAAAGGTTGAAAGTGCCTAACCTAACTCTATTAGTCCAAGATTTTCGACATAGAGAGAAAAGATTTGACATGAAGATTCAACGAAGCAGTCGCCGCGAGCGGACATTTATGGTAAAATGCTCCTCCCATAGGCTATAGAAGAATTCTAATGTTGGATGACTAGTAATAATAATTAATAAATATAATTATTACTAGTCATACAACATTAGAATTCTACTATAGCTTGTAGGCGGAACATTCGACTGGAAATGTACGATTGCGGCATCGTACAGTTTAACTGCTCCGTCGAATCTTCTTAGATTCGACAGACACCATAAGCCTTCAATGACAGATTCGACCTTAATTATTTCGGACTTTCGGTCGAATGCATTTTTTAATTAAATGAAATAAATAAAAACTAATTTCGGGAGTAACTAAATAAATGTATTTTTCAGATGAAAACCAAATTCCGAAACAAAATATTTCAGTGTGCACATGTCTAATGACCAATATCTTGTTTTTATGTAAAATATTTTAGGATGGCGGTGGATCACGACGTATGCCTCATAGCATTCTTTTTAATATGTTGTCATATTTGGGTGAAAGACCCCCAGGTCTCCCTAGATCTGATGCAACAGCATTTTAGTTACTCTTACATACATATCTATACATATATACCTATATTTACCATACTATCAGATTTTAGTTGACCAGATATTCATTTTATTTTATTTTATTTTATTTTCTATCCATCTGACGTGCTTTGTTCGGGCTCAGTGGGAGGTGGGAGGGTAAGCCTGGATCTGATTGATCTGGGGTTGCGAGGAGCGGCTTGTCACCTCCCTCCCTTCCCGTCTCTGATTGCATCCAGGGTGTGGGTGGATGGGGCCACGCTGCGCCTCGATGCCATGTTTCAATGCCCGTAATGTGGCCATTTTCGCCATGCTGTCAGGGCTATGATGTCTACCTGACGCCACACGATGGACCGGCTCGGTCCTCCCTCAGTGCGGCGTTCACATGAGTTTGGCGGGGTCCTGCCCACGGGCCGTGTGGTTATATAACTGGGACCATTCACAATTTCACATTGCATACCGCTCTGATGGCAGTTTTTTGGATCCTTATCCAGCACTTATTGCTGTACATTGGTAAAATATTTGGTGGTTCTTCCACATTCTATTTTTCACTTCATGCACACTTGTTTTGTTGCTTGGTTTTTGTTTTTGTAATTTTTTGATGGTATGTTAATACACATTGGTTACATATTTGCTCATCCTACTCAATCTCTTCACTTCATTACTTTTTTGTGGTTTTCTTTTTTTGACTTACACAACACATTCATTTAGTCATGTAATTTTTCGTTCATGTCACATTCTAATATTATCTACTATATATATACATTTATTCCAGAATTGACTGGCTCAAATGAGTTTACACATTATATGAACTACACCAGAGGTCCTGGTTGTTTCCCCACGGCTTGTCATTCGGGGGGGTTCTTCCACGTCTCAACCCCATGACAGGCATTTATCTGGGTGCCTTCACGTCTCCTCCTTGACACTGAGACCTTTCCTTGAGTCGGCATGTGAGTAGCAAAGTCATTCAATATGATACTCTACCATTAATTTGTGGAGAATTACTCATTATACTACTTTTATTTCTTCCCTTCTTTCTTCTTTTCATACAGACCTACATGAGATTAATACTTTTACCATGCATTAATATTTTATCTCATCAAACTCCTGATGAGTGGACATCTATACGATCCACGAAGCGCGTTGAGTTCCATGGATGCTACACAATTTGTTTCATTATATATTATCATATACTTTATTCATTCTTACGAATAATATGTTTACTATATACAGACTTTTTTATGATGTTTCATTTACAGATGACTATGTGAATATTGTGATACAATCTTTGTAATGTATTTTTGCATTTTTGGTAACCATAAATTATACTCCTCATCGTATTTTGTGGCCCACTGCACTTAAAGTCCCATGACCAATATCTTGTTTTTATGTGAAATATTTCATCCTTTTGTCTATGTTGCCTAATTTGTATTCATTTTGTTTCATTCTTATGATATGATGGTTGCAGGAAAGAAAATCACATCATCTATGGCCAGCTTAAGGGCACGGTATCCCACTTTATTAAACAAAATGAAAGCAAAGTTCACACATGGATTTTCCATGCAGGGGTTCTGCTCCAGGAAATACAAATAACAAAAATCCTGAGCCACCTGTCTCTCCTGTCAGCAGCACCGCTGCTCTCAATGGTCTCCCAGATCAGTGGTTCTCAACCTCAGTCCTCAAGTACCCCCAACGGGCCATGTTTTGGGAACTTCCTTCAGATAAAATAGCTCTTATCAATACCATGTCATTGATATTGATTTAAAGCAGCTTTGCAAAGTAAAGGAAAACCTGAAAACATGGGTCATTGGGGGTACTTGAGGACTGAGGTTGAGAACCACTATCCCAGACCATGGGCTTTTCTGGCTCACTCAGCCTAAGCTTGCAGCCACTCACTGCTCGGGCCCCACTCCTGGCCTCTGGGTAGGGTTTTCCCTCCTATAAAGAACACGTGACTTCCTCCAGCTCCCTCTATGGACTCACTAGTCACCTCAGCTTTCTTTGTCTCTCTGGACCCATGTGATTGCTCTGACTCTCCCAGTCCTGTGGGCAAGAAGGGTCCCCATCATGGAGTCTCTACTTTTGAGTAAGTCACCCCTCCTGGCTATAGCACATCACTGTTTTCACACACAGACTATGTGTCCGAGTGGTAGCAACTGCAACTCCCCCTGCTCTGAGCTACTTTCAGACCTGGTTTTTAACAACACTACACACCTGTGTACTCATCCAGGCCGCAGGCATCTAGAAAAGCCTGGACACAGTATTTAAGGTTCCAAGGCACTTTGGAACCTTCAAATTCCAGGCCCGAATTCAGATTTACAAAACCTGCTCACAACAAACAAGTCAGGGCCTCTCAAACCATAACTTTGAAAATCCTGTGTCCTTTCTACCTGAATTCATATAGTGGCAGGGCCTCACACTGTCACACTAGGCAAAGCTTTTCAAAAGGGGAGATAGATTAGTTAAGGATCTAAATGCTGTGTTGGTTGCTGAGAAAGTGCTTGATTTGTAATGCACCCCATAGGTGAAGGGTCTGGTCTGCCCAGTTTTTAAAAGTGAATGAAAAGTACCATCGTGTACACTGTAGGAGAATTTTGGGTTTCCCAAAGCGTGGGTCATGATGGATGGGTTAGGGCTCATGAGCACCGAGGTATTTGCTCATACAGTGTAAACAAACAGGTATATTTTACTGCCTGGGAGCCCCTGGTGCTGCATACAGCCACCCATAGACATGAATGGTTGAAGGCTGCTGTATGCAACTATGCACCCCTACTTGCGTACAGTGGCATATACGAACAGGCATGTCTGTGGATGGTTTTAAGCATGTTCCCAATCAGGGAATGTGATTTGTGAGATGCTGGAATATCATCTTCCATCCAAAGTAAGTGGCAAAGGGGGATATTGGAGTTCGTTTGTTCAAGCTGAATCAAGCATTTAGTTGAGTAATTTCTACACCAGTCAGGTATTCTCGACATGTGTAGTGATTATGGTATAGGGTGTCTGGGAAACCCATACCGCCCATAGATTTCAAAGTTGGTGGCCCGGTGTTATTTAGTGCTTTTCAAGCCCATACAAATTTGACTACGCTATTGTCTGGTTTTCAGAAAGAAGTTCGGATGTAAATTGGTAAGTTTTGGAGTAAGTATAATAACTTGGGTACTAGGTTCATTTTTAGGATACTATTATGCCCGAACCATGAGAAGAAGGTTCAGTTCCAATGTCATAGGTCTTGTCTAATGGATTCTAGAAAAGCAAGGAAGGTTAAGAGGAAATTGGTAGGGAAGATGACTTCTATGGTGAGAGTTAGATGAATTCCAAGGTATTTAATGCTTATGGTAGCCTATGCAAATAGGAAATTAGTTTAAACTAATTAATGAAGATTAATATTAAGGGCAGCAGTATTCTGTAGGTTAATTTTGAAACTGTGTATGGATCAGTGGGCACCATACAGGACAAAACATGTTGGGTGGAGCTTAGTGATCCTGGAGTGAATAAGCTAAATGAGAACTGGGAAGACTGCAGCACTGTATAGTGGTTTGGCTCTGCACTTCTCCTGAACAGCATTGTTCATCTACTTTGTGTCAGTAATTCATGAAATCGATTTTCTGTATTTGAAAATGTGAGTGCACTTTATTAAAGAAAAAGTTCATATGTTACATGTTCTACCTGATTGAACCTACCTGAGTGGAACATGTTACCAGTGCTGCAGCCGCCACCCTCTAGCTAAACCAAACCCCCCCCCCACGGTGGCAGCAGTACGGGGAGTTCTTCATACTAACTGCAAGTTTTTGAAAGCAGTGCAGTCGTGACGGCCGCATCACTCATACACAGAGCTCTGTGTATAAATGAACTACAAGTCCCGACAGCTGTGGAGCATTGTGGTAGTTCATTGAGTCTTCCTGTCAGTGAGTATCGGCCTACCCGTACGGGATGTACGAGGGAGGAGATCTGCATGGCATCAGCGATCTCCTGATCACTTATGCAATGCTTTACAGGCTCATAATACAAAAAATAATAAATGCACATTTCTTTACCTGCAAAAAGATGTGCATTTATTATTTTTTGTATAAAGGTGAACTTATTCTTTTTTTAATAAAGTTTTAATAAATTCCTTTTTAGCAGTGAGCACTATGGTTTTTTGAGCATGATCATTGGGAGTTTTGTCCTAAATGGCTTTTCCTTGCTGGATATTTGTTGAAGCTGTTCTTTGTAACCCTATTGGAGTCATTCAGTCCCCTCCAAAAGTCTCTCTCCCGGCTAGGTCTGTCACACTAGGTATCAATATTTTGGCTGCATTTAGCAAATGGGGAGTAACACTTCTCTTATAAAACCTAGCAGATGATGGCATCCCATGAAAAAGAAAATGTAATGGAGAGAATTCTATAGGTCTAAATGTCATTTTCTTAATCCAAGGGGCTATTTGCTCCCAGAAAACTTTAATCTTTGGGCAATGCCACCATAAATGCAGAAATGAACCCCTTTGGTTACATCCCCTCCAGCAGTTGGCATCCGCTGATGGGTATATCTGAGCCAATCGAGCTGGTGTACAATACCATCTTGCCAGGAACTTGTAAGACATTTAGAAATAGAGAGCTGTCATATTTTGAGTGCTCAGAGCCAGCCTATAAATTTGAAACAACATAAGACCCGGCTCTGATAAGTTAACACACCATTCCTTAAAAGTAGTAAGCGCGTTCGCTGGCCTGATCTGGTACTTCCACTTATTTAACAAGTCTGTCAGTTAATGGTATTTCCATACAGCCATTGGTACTTCCCTCAGTATTCAAACCAAATCCCCCAATGGAAGCAATTCACCCTGTGGGGGCCACGCCAGTGCAATTACCCTTCCCATCCATTCCCCAGCAATCTAAACTCCCTTTCTCTTCCCCTGGGGAAAACCAGGGAAATCCTTCCGATGGTGTTATAGGGGATATTGGGGGGGGAAACTTTCCCGTACTGTTCATTCTATCCCAAATGGATAGTGTTGTCTTCGTCAACGGTGATGCATATTCCGACAACACCCTATAAGAAACCGGAATCTAGGAGGCTCCGGCCAAGTTCCTACCTGCTAATGTTTTCTCCAAGGGCACCCAAATTTTACCAGCAGAGTCATGGCACCAGTTCATTATACCAACCAGCGCCATGGCTCTGTAATAAAACGCTATATCCGGGAGAACCCCCTCACCCTCCCGTTTTGGTCTCCTCAAAATCTCATGTGTCAATCTGGGATGTTTATCTCCCTACACGAAGGTCATAAAAGCCCTTCGAATTTGTTTAAAGAATATGTGTGGGAGTGTTATGGGTACGGTATGTAAAACGTAAATAAGCCTGGGAATTACACTCATTTCAAGCACTTTTACACTGCCAAACCATGTCAGAGTATGACTTCTCCACTTTTGCAAATCTTTTATTATGGATACCAACAAGGGTCCATAGTTTAGATCATATAGGCGCTTTATATCTGAGGAGAAATAGATCCCTAAATAGAATATAGAATCAAGGCGCCAAGCAAAAGGAAAAGATTGTTGCAAGGTGGTCCTCTTCCTCAAAGGCACATGGCTTGGCATCAACACTAATTTCTCAATATTTATTTTAAAATTAGATATAAGGCGTATGCTGAGATCTTATGTTCCGTTGATCCAATACAAATCCCTTTGATCTTCCTATTTCGCCTGATCGTGTGCAGAAAGGGCTCCAGCACCATAGAAAATAACAATGGGGGCAGTGGACATCCCTGCCTAGTCCCATTCCGTATCTCAAAATAATCTGATAGTCTACCATTAACTTCAACCCTTTCTCTAGGATCTGCATACAGTGCCATCACCCATCCCATCATCTGCTCTCTCAGACCCATCTCCCTCAAAACTCCCTCAAAACTCCGACCATAAATTCCCACCCCACCCTATCGAATGCTTTTTCAGCATCAATTGAAATTACTACACTTGGGGTCTGGTTCGGTCCATTATGCATCCAATGCAATACATGCAGGGACCGAATAGTATTATCTCTAGCGTCTCAGCCCTTCATAAACCCTGTTTGATCTGGGTGAATCAATTTAACTATATGTTCTTGTAACCTTAGGGCTAGGGATGGGCTATCTGTTCGAGTTGAACATGAGTTCAACTCGAACATTGGCTGTTCGCCCGTTCGCCGAACAGTGAACAATTTGGGGTGTTCGGGCCAAATTCGAAAAGCCCCAGAACACTCTTTAAAACTCTATGGGAGAAACCTAAAGTGCTAATTTTAAAGGTTAATGCAAGTTATTGTCATAAAAAGTTTTTGGGGACCTGGGTCCTGCCCCAGGGGACATGTATCAATGCAAAAAAAAGTGTTAAAAACTGCCGTTTTTTCGGGAGCAGTGATTTTAATAATGCTTAAAGTGAAACAATAAAAGTAAAATATTCCTTTAAATTTCGTACCGGGGGGGGGGGGGGGTGTCTATAGTATGCCTGTAAAGTAGCACATGTTTATAATAGTCCGAGAGCAAAATGACATTTCTAAAGGAAAAAAAAGTAATTTAAAAGTGCTAGCGCTAGTGATAGCATTAATGAATTGTCAGTCCCAACAATACACATAAAAGTAATTGAAAGTCATTGAAAAATAAAAGAAAATGGGCCTTTCAGGTCTGGTATGGATTTTAAGGGGAACTCCGTGCCAAAATTTTTTTAAAAATGGCGTGGGGTTCCCCCAAAAATCCACACCAGACCCTTATCCGAGCACGCAACCTGGCACAGAAAAAGAGGGAGGGACTAGAGAGCGCCCCCCTCCTGAACTGTACCAGGCCACATGCCCCCAACATGGGGAGGATGTCCCCATGTTGATGGGGACAAGGGCCTCATCCCCACAACCCTTGCCCGGTGGTTGTGGGGGTCTGCAGGCGGAGGGCTTATCGGAATCTGGAAACCCCCTTTAACAAGGGGGACACCCAGATCCCGGGCCACCCTCTATGTGAATTGGTAAGGGGTACAGTGTACCCCTACCATTTCACAAAAAGAAAGTGTCAAAATGTTAAAAAACCACAGGAGACGGCTTGGGACAAGTCCTTTATTAAAAATAAAAAAATAAAAAAAATAAAAAAGAGATTCCAGCGATGTAATCCAATAAATTCACGCTCCTACTCCAGCAATGTAATCCAATTCTCGATCTCCAGCGATGGATGATCTCCAGTGACATCAGCGAGGAACACGCACAGGATCCTGCCTCCTCCGGAGGCACCCAGCCAATGCCACAGCACTAGCTTGACAGCTCTTATGTAGCTGAGGGCGGGGCCACCCGTCACGTGACCCCGTCCCCTCTGACAAGGGGAAATGCCGGGGTTTCCCAGTGACATGTAAGGGTGACCCCTGCCCCCTCTGATGCAATGGGAATCCTGCGTTGCATCAGAGGGGGACGGGGTCACCCGTACACGTCACTGGGAAACCCCGGTGTTTCCCCTTGTCAGAGGGGGATGGGGTCACGTGACGGGTGGCCCCGCCCTCAGCTACATAAGAGCTGTCAAGCTAGCGCCGTGTCATTGGCTGGGTGCCTCCGGAGGAGGCAGGATCCTGTGCGTGTTCCTCGCTGGAGTCGCTGGAGATCATCCATCGCTGGAGATTGAGAATTAGATTACATTGCTGGAGTAGGAGCATGGATTTATTGGATTACATCGCTGGAATCTCTTTTTAATTTTTTTATTTTTCATAAAGGACTTGTCTCAAGCCATCTCATGTGTTTTTTTTTTACATTTTGACACTTTCTTTTTGTGAAATGGTAGGGGTACAATGTACCCCTTACCAATTCACATAGGGGGGGGGCGAGATCTGGGTGTTCCCTTTGTTAAAGGGGGCTTCACATTCTGATAAGCCCCCGCCCACAGACCCCCACAACTACTGGGCAAGGGTTGTGGGGATGAGGCCCTTGTCCCTATCAACATGAAGACATCCTCCCCATGTTGAGGGCATGTGGCCTGGTGCAGTTCAGGAGAGGGGGCGCTCTCTCATCCCCCCTCTTTTCCTGCGGCCTGCCAGGTTGCGTGCTCGGATAAGGGTCTGGTGTGGATTTTTGGGGGAACCTTACGTCATTTTTTTTTAAATTTTGGCGCGGAGTTCCCCTTAATATCTATACCAGACTTGAAGGGCCTGGTAATGGAATTTTGGGGGACCCCTTGCATTTTTTTTTTTTTTCAATTACTTTTATGTGTATTGTCGGGACCGAAAATTCATTAATAGCCAGCACTAGCGCTAGCACTTTTAAATAACTTTTTTTTCCTTTAGAAATGTCATTTTGCTCTCGGACTGTTATAAAAACGGGAAACATGCACTACTTTACAGGCATACTATAGACAACCCCCAGAATTTTAGCAAGGAGTTTAATGTCCGAGGTAAGGAGTGAGATCGGTCTATAGCTGGCACAGCACTGAGGGTCTTTCCCTACCTTCGGGAGAACCGTCACATAAGCCAACAGTGCCTCTGGAGGCAATGGGTTAGAGACCGAGATATAGTTAAGGTATCTGCAAAGAGGAACCAACAGGATTGAGGAAAACTTTTTATAATACACATTTGTGAAACCACCAGGTCCCCGGGCTTTTACCTAAGGGCAAAGCCGCAATCGCTCCGCCCAGCTCTTCAATGGAGATTGCTTTTCCATTTCCTCCAAGGCCGCAGATGGAATGGCCTGTAGCCCTGAGGCCTCAAGATATTCCCGAACTCAATCAAAACGTCCACCCTCCTCCGCCCCCACAGGAACTGAGTCTATATTATATAAAGACGCATAAAAGCGATGAAACTCAGCTGCTATTGCTTGGGAGTCCACTATCTGCTTATTGCCTATCTTTATAGTGTGAATCTTGTTGTTTCTTTAGTTGTCTAGCCAATAGTTTCCCACCCTTATTCCCCTGTTCATAGAATCGGTGGGCAAAGTATCTATGTTTATTTTGAACTTTTCGATCAAGATGCTGTTTTAAGTCTGCCCACAGTTTCTCCAGTCTCTGCATGTCCCCAGGTTTTAAATGTTTAATTTCAAGTTTATGTATTTCCTCTAGGAGCATGGCCATTTCCCTCTGTCTCTTTTTTAATACGCGAACCCATTGAAAATAACTCCCCTCTGATGACCGCCTTATGGGCTTCCCATACCACTTGGTCAGACACCTCCTCTGATATATTGGTCTCAAAATATAGAGTGGGACAAGGATTCCACATTCTGTTTATCATCCAAAATAGATTCATTCAATTGCCATGTTCTTTCCAGGCTCCCAATCGATGCCGGACATATCGTTAAACTTATTGGAGCATGATCTGACATGGTGATTGACTCAATAGTTGATGAAGTTACATAATTCAGATAATATTGATCGATCAACATATCGATCCTTGAATATACATTGTGTATTTTGGAGTAATAACTGAAATCCCTGTCCCGCTCATGCAGCAGCCTCCAACTGTCCATCAAATGCAAAGAGCGTAGGCGCTGTTTAACAAATCTTAACGCCTTATGAGACACAAAGGTTTTCCCCTGAAGAGGTGTCTAAACTAGGGTCCAAGGTAATGTTAAAACCCCCTCCCTTAACCAATAGACCTTCTTGAAACTTCCCCAAGATATCCAAAGTTTTGGATAGAAATTTAACGGTATGGCTATTGGGGGCATATATAGTAGCTAGGGTATAACACTGGCCCTGGATCTTTCCTTTAACAAAAAGAAAGCAGCCCTCAGGATCTACTTGTATTTCTGTGGGTACTAGGGGACAGGGACATTGTTTGTGTATAGCTATTGTAACTCCTCTAGCCCTAGGAATGGGTAAAGGTGCGTGAAACCATTGATTATACGGAAAAAAGAGGCATACGAGGGGCCGACCCTGCGACGAAGTGCGTCTCTTGCAAAAAAATGATCTCTGCCTTAACAAATTATCTCTTACCAATCGAACAAAGCCCTCTCAAATTATACTATACAATCTTCATTCTACCTGCCATTCTCTCATTACTCCCATGAGTCTCTTATTGTACTGCCGTGCCTGATCGGTGTCTGCGCCCTGCCTTCTGTGCTCTCTCGCCCTGGATGCATCTGATGAGTAGAAGGAGTGAGGAAGAAAAAAAAAGCCCACACAAAACCATCTTGAAACCATAACTTACTATGCCACTGTCTGTGGCACATCCCCCTAAAGGGAAGGTGAATCATAGGTGCACCATCTGTGCCCGGAGTCCCCTCCCCTTCTGACTTTTGGCAGAAAACAAAGTCCCTTGTCTCGGGACCGACCTATTGGGGAAAAGATGAATAAAAACATGAACAGAGTACCTCGTGAACCCCGTGCTTCCATTTATTTTCTTATATCATTTTTAAAAATTTTTTTTGCGGTATTTCAGCATATTGCCTTCAAAAATCCCCACTTATGGGGAGAAAACAAAAAAGTATTTGGGGGGGGAGAAAGGGGGGGGGTGATGGGGAACCACCAGAGGACAGAGGGAAAAAACATCTCCCCCCAAAGAAAGAAAAAAAGGGGGGTAATAAAAGGGATTAAAAAAAAGAAGAAAAAACGGAGGTGGTGGGGATTAAGAGACTACAGAGGGAAAAACAACCACTCCTCCCCTCCTCCCCCCACCCAAAACATCCCCCCATTCAACTCTAGGCAATCCACTCCTTTTATCTTAGCCTTTTTCACTTTACACCATTACTCAGGCATATCTTTCTATGACCGGATTCTAGTCCTGTCTTATCCACATTCACATCAAAAATCCCCATTAAAGGGGAGAAAACAAAAAAGTATTTGGGGGGGGAAAAAAAGGAAGGGGGAGGTGATGGGGAACCACCAGAGGACAGAGGGAAAAAACAACTCCCCCCCTAAAAAAAGAAAAAAAGCGGGGTAATAAAAGGGATTAAAAAAAGAAGAAAAAAAGGGAGGTGGTGGGGATTAAGAGACTACAGAGGGAAAAACAACCACTCCTCCCCCCCTCTCCCTACCCAAAACATCCCCCCCATTCAACTCTAGGCAATCTGCTCCTTTCCTCTTAGCCTTTTTCACTTTACACCATTACTCAGGCATACCTTTCTATGACCGGATTCTAGCCCCATCTTATCCACATTCACATCAATTGTCCGTCGACCTTTAATTGGCACTTGTTGGCATCGTTCTGGTCGTTGTAGTGATGGTTTATAGTTATTCAAGCTCCAATCCGGAAAGTCCACCAGGGGGAGCTCCAGCACCTCTGTGAAGTGTTGCAAATCATCTTTCGTTTTAAGAGTTGTTGTTTTCCCATTCCGGGTTGCTACAACCCTAAAGGGATATCCCCAGCGATATTTAACATCAGCTGCTTGTAGAAATTCCAGTAAGGGTTTAATCATTCTGTTCTATATGATAAATTCTAAGTTCTATATGATAAATCTGGAAATAAGGCTATTTGTGCGCCTTCAAAATCAACCATGGATTTTTTTTTTTTACGGGCTGCTTTCATGATGGCTTCTTTCACTGAATATCTATGTAGTTTACAAATTACATCTCTTGGTTTTTCTGCATTTTGGGGGGTAGGGGCAAGGGCACGATGGACTCTGTCTATTTCGATCTTATCTGGTGCAGATGGCCCCAGAATTAACTGGAACAGACTGGTCACCTTTGGAAGCAATTCAAACTGTTGTTTTATTTCAGGCAGGCCCCTTATACGTATATTTTGCCTACGATCTCTATTTTTGATTATTCATTTGATCTAACAGAGAATTCAACACTTCCTCATGATGTTTTGTCATATCTTGGATATCAGCCACTCCTTGTCTAATATCATCCTGGCCCATCTCCATTTCCTCTACTCTGTGTCCCAGTGCCCCTATTGCCTCCCTTAACCCCTCCACAGCCTGTTTGCAGGATGATTGAAAAGCAGTTAAAAGTGATTGAATGTCTTTCTTTGTAGGAAGTGATCTCAGATGTTCTCTTAGATCCTAATCCTAATCCACTATTAACTCTGATTGAAATGCACTTAGTTCATTATTAAGATCACCATACAAAGGGTTAACATACTGCACCTGCCCTGTAGAGGCTGTCTCTGGATTCATCACACAACCACGATCCAACCGTCCCTCCTGGGGTTCCTTCCATCTCCTGAAGACTAGAGTCCCCTCCAATACACTCCCCCTCCAGACCCTCCATTCCACCAACATAAACCAAAGTGTCTCTCCCTTCTCCTGGGAGATCTATTTCCAGGATTGTACAGCTCTGCTTTGGGCTCAGAGGTATTTGGCCATTGCCATGTGCTGCAACACCCCTTTCAAAGCCTGTCACTCCTCTGCCCTGTACGGGTGGATCACATCCCCCCCTCAGATCAGGGGAGCCGAAGTTCCTTCCCTCCTGGACCGGGGTTCTTTTAATTGCACTCCGAGGATTGACCCTCTGCGCCAGGAGGTAAGCTCTAAGCCTGTTAGCCTGGCTCTTTCTACCACCACCGGGCGGGAGTGCACGACAAGGTTTGGATATGCTTTAGCCGGTTTGGAGCCTGCTGAACACCACAGACTATCTTCCTGGAGCCCGGGGATCACTGAGCAGCACGCTCAGTCGGTGTGTCTGTTCATGCCACACCCTTTGTGCTTGACTTTCGAATAAACAATAAACCGCCTCCCAGCCCTTTAAGAGTTCTAAAAGCCGGTCACATGATCGGAAAGCTCCCGATAAAAAGTATGCATCAGGAGCTTACCTATCCCTGCCAGCTACTGTACTGGGAGCGTGCAGGGAACGGGCTACATACATGCGTGCGGCCGGCGACAAGAGGTTAAGTAACCTGTGGCAAAATAATTGTGATTAGGTAGCTTCATATTATTTATAGACACTGTATACAAAAACCTGTGATACTGATAACACTTAACTGTGTCAAAACTAGACTAGAACTAGATGAGAGTATGCAGCCCTATGCACCAAAGACCACTTAACTAAAACCTAACCTTTTTATTTTAAATCATAAAAAGTATGTAAATGACCATATCAGGTATACCTAAAAGGTAAGGTCAATGCCATTATTTATATATGTAGCCCCCTGTTCCGAAAAATGGGGCCATAATGTAAATTTAGTTTTTGGCTGAGCTGTAAACAGCTCAGATTTGATTGTATATTTGGTTCTGTTCTAAACTTGCCTGGGTTGTGCATTTTCCTCTGTTGCCAGTAGGTGTCACTGGTACCACAGGACAGTGTGAGAATTACAACTAGGTTGAGCTGTAATGAATATTCTTTTTCTGGAAACAGCCCAGTAGAAGGTTCCTGGCTGCTGTGCATTCTGGGAAGGGGTATTTATTGAACAGATGCCATGTGCTCTAGTCAGTTCTTACCTCAGGGCCCTTCTGGCCTGAGGATGTGCTGCTGCAAGTTGTGCAGTAGGCCCAGAAGCCTGTCTGGGGCCTGCTAATCCTGAGGTGGTCCTTAGGCTGTCTTGCCTGTGTGGAAGAAGCCGAGCCAAGCCGAGCTAAGTTTGTGAGAGAGACTTATCCAGGAGTTCTGCTGGCTGCTAAGTCTGTGAGAGAGGCTTACCCAGGTATTCAAAGTCTGCTAAAAGAAAGCTGTTTTGTCCTTTGGATTCAAGGAGTCTGTAAGTGATCTGCTAAAAAGTGTATCTGAAACCTCCCCTAACCTTCTTTCCTACAACCTTTCTCAAGTTCTCATTAAAGCATTGAAAAATACCAAAAATGACTGGAGCCTAAATTCTGTTCAACTTCCCATTGTAGCCATGAACTTGGCTCTGGGGTAAATGTAAGCTTGCTCCCTGTATCTGGGGGTACCTTTCTGCTCCCAGTAGACCCAGGGGGGTGCTACATATAAAAATCAACGTTCTATCTCTATGTGGTAATATTAACATCTACCAAGTTTAAATGGTGAAAACTTCTCTTGAATATATACGTATAGACAATATGAGGGTTATAATTTCCTCCTATAGTCAATATAAAGGCTCCGGGCTGTATTAGAGGATATGCAAATGAAACGTCTACTCACCAACACCAACTGGTATCAAGAGATGGGAGTATATCTGTCTCTCCTCCCATCTATTGGCCACATATAAAATTGAGATAAACAGAAAAAGAGAAGGTATGCTAGTAAATACTGTCTTACTGTATTGTCTTGCTTGCAAGCAAAGTTCCGTGCTTCACCACTGCCATCCTTTGGCTCCTTTTTAGGAGACTTAGCTACGGATCTCTGCAGGGTCACATATACCTGGCAGAGACCTGTGGAATCTGTGAGCATTCACATGTCTCACTCGAGTGCAGATGCTGCAGATCTGTAAAATGAAACCCTACGTCATTTTTGCCTAGGTGATTCAATGTTCTTAAAGCGTATCCATGGTCACACATTCATTTCCACATTGTATTTCAATTTTTTTCTAGCCTACTCCTATTAGTCTGAAAAATCTTGAAATTTGAGAACTTACTTTGTGAAGATTCACACACATTTAAATTCTGTGACACATATTCACTATGCTCTGTAAATAGGCACTGTTGCATCACAAAGCTCACAGAGCCTGCCTTCTGAACTACAAAGGTGCTAATAGGAGGGGCTTTGGGAGGTGGACTCAATACAGTAATCACTGCTTGCGGGCAGCATAGCACCATGGGATATGTAGTCCTTATAAATTGAAAGTATCCACAGAGGAGATGCAGCAAAGCATGCAGAGAATCCAGGAAGTTAATGAAAGAGATGTTCAGAGCAGACAGGCAGAACTCACAACATGAAAAGAGATTTTTCTTCAAGTAAGTTTATATGGGATTGTTACATATAACCATTATTACACTGCTTTTACAATGCGGATGGTATAAAATAAAAGTGTATCCTGTGGCTGTAGATTTTCTTAAAGCGCTATTAAAGGCATTTTTTTAAAATTAAAACAATAAATGGTATACTTACCTTCTCTTTACAATGGTATTGCACAGCGCAGCTCGAAACTTTTTCTTCTGTGGTCCCCTGCTGGCACTCTGGGCTCCTTCTCACTTGTCATGGGTCCAGAAACAAAAGTGACACTAAACACACACTGTTTAAATTACAATGCCCCTTCTATTTCTGTATATGGATATGGCACTCTAATTATTTTAATTAAAAAAAGACATCTAAGTACCCTTTTCCTAATCAATATACAGCTGTCATATAAACCAGATCTTTCCCAGCCTGTCTGCAGGGAAACATAAGCATGAGGAGCTTCTAGTCCTCTGCTGCTGGTCACATGTTCAAAATATACAAAAACAGCCTTTGGAATACAGAGTAAAAATAAATAAATAATATCAATAAACAGTTTTAAATTGGCATACAAATATATATTTGGGATTAAATCTTTTTTTTTGTGGAAATAACATGGTGTGAGTGGGTTTCTGCCAGTCACAGGCTGTATTAAGCCCCTCAGCCTGTGTCTTAGAAAAAGAGGGAGGTGATGACTCCATTAATCTACGTGTAATATCCCACCCCCATTTTGTTTATCTGGTTAGTGAGCATGGAGGAGGAGGAATAGGCTGTCATTTACCACTGTGTATACACTCACATATGTGACTCTATAGTCACGTGAGCTGCTCAGATGTGATAGGGAGGAAATGCTCAGCATAGAAACTCACTGAAAACTAAGCATGTGCAGAGTTGCCACCACAGCTGCAAAATCCCTGAAATGGGGACATGAACAGAAGGTAGAGATAGAGAGCTTCAGGATTAACCAGTATTTTTTGCAGAATACAGAAAACTAAATCCCGTAGCGACTAAGTGAGTATGAACAGCATTTAATACAGCATTTATTGATAGCTTTTTTTATTATGTGGGCTTAGTAACATTTTAGGTTAAAAAACTTTAAGCCTTAGAACCACTTTAACCTTAAAAAAAAAAAGAATATATATGTGTAGCCAGGACCTGGCTAACTTGCCTGTTTCACCGTGGGATGTTCTTTAACCGCTCCCGGACCAGCTGCCGCATATACTGGAGATTATACTGCGGCAGGTTGGCTCCCCTGCGCGAGCCGTCATAGGTGTACATCGGCTTTTTTAAGATGCCTCCAGCTGCGAGCGTGCGCCCGAAGCATGTCCCCGAAGCTGATGCAAGTGCCTGGCGGGCGCAATAACGGCCAGCCACCCGCGATCGCTCGTGACAGAACGAGACTGGGGATGTGTGTGTGTAAAAACACAAATCCCGGTTCTAAGTATGAACACCGATCTCTCTCCTCCCCTAGTCAGTCCCATCCCTCCTGTTTCGGGACATCCTATTCCCTTGAGCCTTGGTATCATCAGGATTTCTGAGTGGGAAGAAGACCACCCTGTGTACACCCTACAAAAGACACTGCATGCAGACACCTTTACCCCATCTCTTTACATGAAAGCTTCTAACAGGAAACACTTTGCTTATACTATTCACTATTGCTGGTCGCCATTGCACAGCAATCTCTCTGGGCCCTTGTTGAGTTAGCTGAAGATTTTGAACATCTGGGAGGGAAGTGAGGCCAGTCTCTAAAACCTATTTTTCCCCCAATGTTCCATTAGGCTGCGAGGCTAATAGTGTCTGGTCCCTATAATAAAAATAGGGAGGCTAACTGACTTTGATTGACAGCCGCGGGAGCCAATGGCGCCGCTGCTGTGTCTCAGCCAATCAGGAGGAGAGTCCTGGATGGCTAAAACACTTGTGGACATCGCTGAAGAAAGATGTGGCTCAGGTAAGTAATTATGGGGGCTGAGGCGGGCTGCTACACATAGAAGGATTTTTATCTTAAAGCATAGAATGCACCTTCTTCCTTTAAAACCACTTTAACCACTTCATTACCGGGCTATAGTCAAATGACGGCCACAGATGGGATCTCCCATCCTGGGTGGCCGTCATATGACGTCCTGGGATTCCCGGCCGTCTAGGGGGCGCGCGCGGCATTGCTCGGGACCCAGTGCGTGTGCCCGGCAGCCGCGATTGCCGCCGGGTACCCGCAATTGCCCGTTAACCGAGCAGGACCGTGGATCTGTGTGTGTTAACACACAGATCCACGTCCTGTCAGTTGAGAGGAGACCGATCTGTGTTCCCAGGATAGAGGAACACTGATCGGTCTCCTCTCCTTGTGCGTCCCCTCCCCCTACAGTTAGAATCACTCCCTTAGGAAACATAATTAACCCCTTGTGTCCCCCTAGTGGTTAACCCCTTCCCTGCCTGTCACATTTATACAGTAATCAATGCAATTTTATAGCATTGATCGCTTTATAAATGTGAATGGTCCCAAAAATGTGTCAAAAGTGTCCGATGTGTCCACCATAATGTCGCAGTCACGAAAAAAAAATCTCAGATCGCCGAAAAAAAAAAAAAAAAAAAATTTTTTAAAAAAATGGCATAAATCAATCCCGTATTTTGTAGACGCTATAACTTTTGCGCAAACCAATCAATATACGCTTATTGCGTTTTTTTTAACCAAATATATGTAGAAGAATACGTATCGTCTGAAACTGAGGAAAAAATTAGTTTTTTTTTTTTAAAAATTGTGATATTTATTATAGCAAAAAGTAAAAAATATTGTGTTTTTTTCCAAATTGTCGCTCTTCTTTTGTTTATAGCGCAAAAAATAAAAACTGCAGAGGTGATCAAATACCACCAAAAGAAAGCTCTATTTGTGGGGAAAAAAGGACGTCAATTTTGTTTGGGTACAACATTGCACGACCGTGCAATTGTCGTTTAACCACTTGTCGCCCGCCCTATTACAAAATGACGGCGGCAAAGTGGTTTGATATTCCTGACCGGACGTCATATGACGTGATCAGGAATGTCGAGCCGCTGCGCGCCCCCGGGGGCGCGCATCGCGGCGATCGTTGTTGCGGGGTGTCAGTCTGACACCCCGCAACACCGATCTAGGTAAAGAGTCTCTGACAGAGACTCTTTACCATGTGATCAGCCGTGTCCAATCACGGCTGATCACGATGTAAATAGGAAGAGCCGGTAATCGGCTTTTCCTCACTCGCATCTGACAGACGCCAGTAGAGGAGAGCCGATCGGCTGCTCTCCTGACGGGGGGTCTGTGCTGATTGTTTATCAGCACAGCCCCCCTCGGATCCCGCCCAGGACCATCAGGGAAGCCGCCCAGGATCACCAAGGAAGCCATTCACACTGGACCACCAGGTATACCCCTAGACCCCCAGGGAAATACCACTATGTGCCCAGGCAGCTGCCAATCTGTGCACAGGCAGCTGCCAATCAGTGCCCACTCCAATGCCTACCACTGCCAGTGCCACCAGGGATGCCTATCAGTGCCTCATATCAGTTCTGCGTATCAGTGCCCATCAGTGCCACGTATCAGTTCCGCCTATCAGTGCCCATCATTGCCCAGCAGTACCACCTATCAGTGCCACCCCATCAGTGCCCAGCAGTGCTGCCTTTCAGTGCCCAGTGTCGCCCATCAGTGCCCATCAGTGCCAACCAGTGCCACCCAGGGCCACCCAGTGCCACCCATGAGTGCCCATCAGTGCCGCCTATCAATGCCCATCAGTGCTGCATATCAGTGCCACCCATCAGTGCCACCTACCAGTGCCCATCAGTGCTGCATATCAGTGCCAATCGTCAGTGCCCGTCAGTGCCCGCTCATTGGTGCCACCTCATCGGTGCCACCGTATCAGTGCCTGTCAGTGCCGCCTTATCAGTGCTCATCAGTGAAAGAGAAAACTTACTTATTTACAAATTTTTTTAACAGAAACAAAAGCAAAACTTTCATTTTTTCAAAATTTTTGGTCTTTTGTTATTTGTTTATCAAAAAATAAAAACCGCAGAGGTGATCAAATACCACCAAAAAAGCTCTATTTGTGGGAACAAAATGATAAAAATATAGTTTGGGTACAGTGTAGCATGACCTCGCAATTGTCATTCAAACTGCGACAGCACTGAAAGCTGAAAATTGGTCTGGGCGGGAAGGTGTCTAAGTGCCCTGTATTGAAGTGATTAAAGTGCGACAGCGCTGAAAACTAAAAATTGGTCTCGGAAGGAAGGGGGTGAAAATGCCCTGTATTGAAGCGCTTAAAGAGTAACTCCACTTTTGTTTAGGAAAAAAAAAGAAGAAGAAACAGCATCCCCCTCTGCCTTTACAACTTTAGGGGAACTCTTACTCAAAAGTTGATTATTGCATTCCTTACAAATTGTTATATTATAAATTGTGCTGTTTACTTTCTGGGCCGTGGCATCAGGATTTTAGGGGAGGGGCTTGACAAAGAAAGGTCATTCTCTTCCCCTTTATACCTGGGCAGGGTCTTCTTTAATGTAGGTCAAAAGGGGCAGCTGCCCTGGGCCTTGTCATTGCTGTGGGGCCCAAGGCAGCTGCCACTTAAGCCCTGCGCTGCCTGCAGTTTTCCCAGAGTAGTGGGTGCAACCGACCCCCCCCCCCCTGCTGTCCCAAGCAGCGGCCACAATATGACAAGAGAGCGGGACAGGGAGTGACAGGGAATGACAGAGTGGCGCTCCGTGTTCCTCCTACCCCTGCCTGGCAGACCTTTGTAGCACACAGCCGAGTGAAGTGTTCTGGCTGTGTGCTACGGGTATGATAGGCGGAGACTGTGTTGCACCGCTGTGTCATCAGGTGAGAAAGATCACCGTGGAGAGAAGTGGAAGATGATTCACATGTGCAGAGAATTGGGGGTACAGAGGTGTGGTGGAGGAGGGGGGTACAGAGGTGTGGTGGTGGAGGGGGGGGTACAGAGGTGAACATGGATAGAGAGTACAGAGGTGGTGGAAAAGGGGGGGTACAGAGGTGAACGTTGATGGGGGGTACAGAGGGGGGGTACAGAGGTGAACGTAGATGGGGGGATAGAGAGGTGGACATGGGGGGTACAAAGGTGGACATGGGGGGTACAGAGGTGGAAGGGGGGTTACAGAGGTGGATGGAAGGATACAGAGGTAAACGTGGATGGGGGGGTACAAAGGTGGACGGAAAGATACAGAGGTGAACGTGGATAGGAGGGGGGGTACAGAGGTGGACATGGGGGGGTAGAGAGGTACAGAGGTGGACGGAGATACAGAGGTTAACTGTGGATGGAGGGGTACAGAGGTGAGCTGTGGATTGAATGGGGTACAGAGGTGGGCTGTGGATGAAGGGGGGTACAGAGGTGAGCTGTGGATGGAGGGGGGTACAGCGGTGAGCTGTGGATGGAGGGGGTACAGAGGTGAGCTGTGGATGGAGGGGGGTACAGAGGTGAACTGTGGATGGAGAGGGGTACAAAGGTGAGCTGTGGATGGAGGAGGGTACAGTGGTGAGCTGTGGATGGAGGGGGGTACATACAGAGGTGAACTGTGGATGAGGGTGCAGAGGTGACCAATAGATGGATACTTTGAGGGAGGGGGGGGATATGCAAGTACTGCCCCTTGTGCTGATTTTTTTCTGTGCCCTGTATGATACAAACACCTCACAGTACACACTCCCAATCCATGTGTGTCATCCTGGACTCCTCTATCTCCCCCTTCCCCCCAATCATCCTGGACTCCCCTATCCCCCCCCATCATCATTATTATACAGGATTTATATAGCGCCGACAGTTTGTGCAGCGCTTTACAACATGAGGGCAGACAGTACAATTACAATACAATTCAATACATAAGTTTACGTGTGTTTTTGTTTTTGGAATGTTGGGGTGGAGAGAAAATTTGCATGGGGGGGGGGGGCAAGAAAATGTTTGCCCAGGGTCCAATCAATATTAAAGACGGTCCTGTACCTGGGGTCATAGATTCTTTCAGGGCCTATTGGTTAACACTGCTTGATTTATTGTAATCCTTCTTTACATTGTCTTGTATACTTGCTAAGACTAAAGTTTAAGATCGGAAAATTTTGGCATTAATAATCCTTGCTCTTTTCTGACCTAATAGTAAAATACTCATTTACTTTGCTACAGTCTGGTGTCTGTCAGTTATGCCAGCTGCTGGGCATAAAGAAATCCAGAATCTCTCCATATAACCCACAGGGAGACCCTTAGCCTGAAAGGTTCAATCATAATTTACTGAACATGCTAGGGACTTTACCTTCTGAGAAGAAACAGCATTGGTGCAACCGCATCACCACCATCGTCCATGCATACAACAGCATGATGAATGATGCCCCTGGGTACTTTCCCTACAGACTGATGTTTGTAAGAGAAGCTTGTGTAGCAAGGTATATTACCTCTTTTGGTCTAATGAGAACCTCCAAGGCCAAAGATAGCTGACATCCTTCAATATGTGGTGGATTGTGAGGCATGGTGGGTGCAAAGATGGTGAAAGTCATTGGGCGCCAGACAGTTCTTGGATGTAAAAGAGGTTTTATTTCTTTGGACAGTCATCCATATATATTTTGGGGGAAGGAGGGTTAGGGCCGGGACACTCTTAGATAGTTGCAAACTCAATTGGCAGACTCCGAGGCTTCAATAGGAGAACAGCCGTGCAGGGAAAAGCCCCAGCAAGGCGCCACTTCTGCATGTGCAGGATTGCTGTCTCCTATGGTAACAGTAGTTTAACAGTTCCTAACTCAAATGTATTGGTTCTTTTAGCTCCACTACAACTGCTTCTTGTAGTTCTTCAACACTGAGCTCCTGATCTCTCACTAGACCCACTGATTCACTGACTATGAATCCCTTGAGTTCCTCCAAGGTTTGCGGTGGTATACCCTCAAGCGTCACCCACGCTTCTCTGCTGGATCCCTAGCTTGGCACTCCACTCCTCAAGCTTCACCCCTGCTAACCGGCTCGGTCCCTGGCTTGACACACAAGGCTGCTCTGCAAGTATCTCCTCTGCTGGTTGGGTCTCTGACTTGATCACAGCCTGAAGTTTCCCGATTCTCCACCGTGCTCTTCGGTGAGAATATGGTTCCGGTACTTGCTTCAGTTACTAACTGTGGTACCTGGTAAAAGGCGATTGGTCCCTTCATGGCAACAGCTTCCCTTCTACCACCGACCACTGACAGGTTCTACAGCTGACAGAACCGTCACTTTTAGTTGGACTGCAAGCTGCAGTCCCAACCCTGCGCTGCCCTCTTACTTCTGGATAGGCCCTCACACAGCCTGGCAGCCAGATGCCCCCGAGATAGGCCCAATCGCTGGCCTAGCAGCCCGGGGCAGACGACACACGTCCACCCAGATGGCAGTCCAGGTGGCACAGAACATAGATCACCTGACCTCGCCCGAATATATAGGCACTCCCAGCAGGCCAAAGGATTAAAGAAAACCCCTGCCCATTGGCTGGGACACCCGCATACCCATAACCTGACCTTAGGTTGCCCTCTTGTATCTAGTACCACCAAGTACCCGGCCACCTAGTGGTAGAAGAGAAAGGTGCAACAAGGCCAAGCTTAGGGAGAAATCAATAGATCCCTATCAATCAACCAAGATAACTACTCTTGGCAAGTAAATTTGTGAAGAGCTCCCTAACCAAATTCCAGGGTGCTACATCTGGTTACCCGTTGATCTGGCTTTTGGAATATCCACAGATTACACATCCCTAGCTTCCTATTAAAGATATGTCAATAGACTACGGAAGAACCTGAAACGGACCTACGAGAAAGCAGTAGAGAATGCTACTGCCTGAAAGCAGAAGAACAAAAATTGAAATTTAAATTTGAAAGTAAAGATGCAAGACCTTCAGCTGGGAGATCATGTGTTTCTGAGGAACCTAGGGGTACCTGGGAAGCACAAATTGGCAGACTGCTGACGACCTCAACCCTACATCATCTGCAAGAAACTCCCTGGGCTGCCAGTATATCAAAATGGCCCTGAGGGGAAAAAAGGGTTTTTGAAAATGTGATATTGGAACCATTTGCTTCCCCTTTCTAATGCCGTCCAAGTACCTCAGTCCACAACCCCCCAGGCAATGAATCACCACCCCTCAGAACCCAGCTAGCCCTCATGCAATTAAGGAGGAAAAAAGGAGATCTTCAAGTTCAGAAGTGGAAATTCTACCTCCACCTGAAAGGGTTAACAAAGGTAAGATGGAGATAGTCAGCTTGTCTAAAGAAGATGGTGTTGAAGATCTGATCAGTTTCAATGATGGAGTTTTACTGCAACCTAGATTAGACAGTCCCTCTGAAGTTGAAATTCCATTTGCAGATGTGGAATCAGATGAGAGAATGGAATCTCATGGAAGGCAAACTTGTACAAACCCTGTTAATGAAATCTCATGGAAGGCAAACTTGTACAAACCATGTTAATGAAACTACAGAACGTTCCTTCCCTGAATTGGATTCAGTTCAGTCCTCTTTGGAACACTTCAGTTTCACCAGTAACAGAAATCCGGACATAGACTCTATGTCTGCTCTTGAAGACTTCTCGCCCATCCAACTGAGGCAAAACTTAAACCCTCCCAAGAGACTAACTTAAGATGTCTTAGGAGAAAATTCAGATGAATACCCACCATTTAATGGCAGAATCCAGGACCAGACCCTGGTAGGGGTGACCTTGACTCGCCCTCTGGCACTAGTGGGTGGACTACAGCAATAGCTCTGGCCTGTCACCAGACTATGAGTTAACTGAAGATGTATATAAATGGTTTGAGCAAAATTCTGAAGTATGCAAATTGTTGTTAAATTTAAGTTATGGTTGAGGTTGTTATAATATTTGTGTGTCAATTTTATCACTAATTATTAGCTAAAATAATACTTTGTGAAGTTTTGACCTCTTTGGGGGACCAAAGATTTCAAGTGAGGGGGAGGATGTAGCCATGCATTGGCTAACTTGCCTGTGTCATCATGGGACATTCATTAACAACGGCTGCAGTGAGCTTGTTTTTCCCTCTAGTCCTTGTTGAGCTAACTTAAGATCCTGAACCTCTGCACTACAAGGACCACCCTTAAAGAACTAATTGTATAACATGTATGCACATTAAAGGGAACTTTTGCTCAGAAGATTATTATTGCATTCCTTACAATTTGTTGTCTTATAAATTGTGCTGTTTACTTGCTGGGCCCATGGCATTGGGATTTTAGGGGAGCGACTTGACACAGAAAGTTAATTCTCTTACCCTTTTGACCTGGGGTCATATGTTCTTTTAGGCCCTACTGGTTATTACCGCTTGATTTATTGTGATCCTTCTTTGTATTTGCATATCCTTTGTATATTTGCTAAGACTAAAGTTTAAGATCAACAGATATCTGCATTAATAAGCCTTGCTCTTTTCTAACCTAAGAATCTTTAGTAAAATACTAAATTACTTTGCTACAGTCTGGGGTCTGTGTGATTACATCCTTTCTTTGAATTATGTTCAATCCCAGGGTGTCAGAGGTGGTGGGAGGCTGCTGTCGATCAATGCCCATCAGTGCCACCCATCAGTGCCCATCAGTACTGTCTATCCGTGCCACCTATCAGTGTCCACCAGTGCCACCTATCAGTGCCAACCAGTGCTGCCTATCAGTGCCACTTAACAGTGCCCATCAGTGCCATCTATCAGTACTCATCAGTGCCACCTATCAGTGCCCATAAGTGTGGCATATTAGTGCCACCTCAGCATTGCCACCTAATCAGTGCCCATGAGTGCCGCCTCATCAGTGCCCATAAGTGCCACCACATCCATGTCCACCAGTTCAGCCTATCAGTGCCCATCAGTGCCGCCTCGTCAGTGCACATCAGTGAAGGCGAAAAATTACTTAGTTACAAAATTTACTGACAGAAAAAAGTAAAAAACATTTTTTTTCAAAATTTTTGGTCCTTTTTTTTTTTTTTTAATAAAAAACCCAGCAGTGATTAAATACCACCAAAAGAAAGCTCTATTTGTGTGAAGAAAACAATAGAAAATGTCATATGGGTACAGTGATGGATGACCGTGCAATTGCCATTCAAAGTGCGACAGCGCTGAAAGCTGAAAAATGGCCTGGGCAGGAAGGGGATGTAAGTGCCTGGTAGACAAGTGGTTAAACAGCTTTATTGCATTTTTCTTCTAAAAATCCTTTGGCTAGAGACTATAGTTTCTGTTAGGTGTCTATTTAGAAGAAAAGGAAAAGGATCCATCTGAGTTAGTAATAAACCCATTAGATAAACCGCAGACTAGAGGCTTGCAATTGTTAATGTAAAAATGTAGATAATAATGTTGAAAATGTAGAAAGTAATGATTTCACACAAATGTGATATTTATTTTTCATGTACTAAACATTTTGATTTGATAAAGTAAACAGTAATAGGAATATTGCAATAAAAATGACAATTGCAGGTAAAATAATAAATGTGGCTTTTTGGCAACCAGCTTTCTGCTGTTTAATTATTATTTTTTTTTTTTTTAGGGAAACTGTTACCCTGCCACTTAATATTCCTGATATGTGGCTGCTGTACCATGTACTTGTATAAGAAAGTATCCTGTTCTCTTTGTATGCTTCCTTTATGTGAAACCCCTGGTGCTCCTGCTAGTCCCCTTTCTTTCCTATTAAAAACTGACCATACTAAGCACGTGGTCAGTTCTCTAGCTATGCTGGGAACTCAGCATACTCTCCCCCAATGATCAGACTTGTCCTGACACGCCCCCCATTCACTGGGAAGCTCAGTGTGCTACTGATTCTCCTCCCCCAGCTCTTATGCAGCTGAGAACAGAGGGAATATGATCATTTCTCAAAAAGGGGGAAAAAAAGGTATTTATAATGTTTTTTATATTTATACAAAGATGTTTTGCCTCGCATTTCTATTTTAAACTGAATGGGTTGTTTTACAAGGTGATCATTTTACAATAATTTTAAATACCATTTTAAATTGTTTAAATTGATGGGTTTGATTCTGCTTTAAAGTTGTTGTAAACACAAAAAAAACAAAACCCCTGTAAGAAAAAGACATAATGAGCTAGTATGCATCGCATACTAGCTCATTATGAAATACTCACCTTAGATCGAAGCTGTTGCAGCAGCCCCGTACAGCGCTGTGACCTGCGACATGTCTCCTGGAGTTATTTCCGCGTCTGCGGGCACCGGCCCTGTGATTGGCCGTAGAGGCGATGACGTCACTTCCGCGCATGAGCCGCCACTCACGGCACGGCTGCTGAAGAAACGGCCTCAGCGAGTCGCTTCTTCAGTGCGCATGCGCCGATGAAGCTGGCACAATCGTATATGGTAAATATCACCTAAACCGGACAGGTTTAAGAGATATTTACAGTACCTACAGGTAAGCCTTATTAAAGGCTTACCTGTAGGTACAAGTGGTGTAACTAGGTTTACAACTACTTTAACCGGTTCAATACAGGGCATTTTCACCCCCTTCCTTCCCAGACCAATTTTTAGTTTTCAGCGCTGTCGCACTTTAAACGACAATTGCGCGGTCGTGCGACGTTGTACCCAAACAAAATTGACGTCCTTTTCTTCCCACAAATAGAGCTTTCTTTTGGTGGTATTTGATCACCTCTGCGGTTTTTATTTTTTGCGCTATAAACAAAAGAAGAGCGACAATTTTGAAAAAAACACAATATTTTTTACTTTTTGCTATAATAAATATCCCAATTTAAAAAAAAAAAAAAAAAATGTTTCCTCAGTTTCGGCTGATACGTATTCTTCTACATATTTTTGGTAAAAAAAAAATCGCAATAAGCGTATATTGATTGGTTTGCGCAAAAGTTATAGCGTCTACAAAATACGGGATAGATTTATGGCATTTAAAAAAAAAAATGTATTTATTTTTTTTACTAGTAAACGGCGATCGCGATTCTTTTTCATGACTGCGACATTATGGCGGACACATCGGACACATTTTTGGGACCATTCACATTTATACAGCGATCAATGATATAAAATTGAATTGATTACTGTATGGCGGCACAGTGGTGTAGTGGATAGCACTTTTGCCTAGCAGTAAGAAGGGTCGCTGGTTCGAATCCCAACCACGACACTACCTGCCTGGAGTTTGCATGTTCTCCCTGTGTCTGCGTGGGTTTCCTCCGGGTACTCCGGTTTCCTCCCACACTCCAAAGACATGCTGGTAGGCTAATTGGATCCTGTCTAAATTGTCCCTAGTATGTATGAATGTGAGTTAGGGACCTTAGATTGTAAGCTCCTTGAGGGTAGGGACTGATGTGAATGTACAATGTATATGTAAAGCGCTGCGTAAATTGACGGCGCTATATAAGTACCTGAAATAAATAAAATAAAATAAATGTGACAGGCAGGGAAGGGGTTAACCACTAGGGGGAGACGAGGGGTTAAATATTTCCTAGGGGAGTGATTATAACTGTAGGGGGAGGGGCGCACAAGGGGAGGAGACCAATCGGTGTTCCTCTGTACTGGGAACACAGATCGGTTTCCTCTCAACTGACAGGACGTGGATCTGTGTGTATACACACACAGATCCACGGTCTGGCCCGGTTAACAGGCAATCGCGGGTGCCCGGCGGACATGGCAGCCGCCGGGCACACGCACCGGGTCCCGAGCAACGCGGCGGGCGCGCGCGCCCCCTAGACGGCCAGGAAGCCCAGGCCGTCATATGACGTCCACCCAGGATGGGAGATCCCATCTGTGGACGTCATTTTACTATGGCCGGGTAGTGAAGTGGTTAAGGGCCAGTTCACACTGCTGCGAATTCTATTGCGAATTTGAGCCGTTGCAATCGCTCAAATTCGCAAGTCATTTAAATAACATAGTTTTCCATTAGTGCCATTCGTATCAATGCGAATCTAAGCTGCGTACAAAAAGGGTCCTGTGCGAGTTTGATCCGTGTGCGATGCGAATTCAATGCAATATTTGCCGTAGAATCACAGGAAATTCCGCCAACAAAAGTGCGATGAGAGCTTTTGGTCTGAAAATGCGACCGTGTGTATGCTCCATCGGACTTTTGCTGGCTGAATTACAGCCAGCAAAAGATTGAGAGCATGTTCTCAATTTTTCGGTCGGAAAAAGTTCCGATCTGAAATTCCGATTGTCTGTACCAATTCCGACGCGCAAAATTCCTACACATGCTTGAAAACAATTCGACGCATGCTCGGAATCATTGAACTTCATTTTCTCGGCTTGTCATAGTGTTGTACGTCACCGCGTTCTTTACGGTCAAAAGTTCAGAGAACTTTTGTGTGACCGTGTGTATGCAAGGCAAGCTTGAGCGGAATTCCATCGGAAAAACCATCCAAGATTTTTCCGACGGAAATTCCGCTCGTGTGTACGGGGCATAAGATTCCGTATCCGGATTGTTATCTTGAGTGTAGCTCTCTGTAAATAAGAAGAAAACAACTAGCTTGTGATCACATGCCTGTGATTGGAGATAAGGCCAAATCCCAGTCCCAAACAATTTGTCTATGAGGATCAGGCCCGGTTCACACTGATGCAACAATCGCTCCGACCTTGGAACACTTGTCGCATCAGAAGTCGGACCCCATTCTGTGCAATGGAACAGTTCTAATCGGTGTGACTTGAGTCACTCCGATTTAGAAAAAGGTTCCTGCATTACTTTTGGTTCTGACTTGCATTGACTTCTATTAAAAAAGTTGCACAGAAGTTGCGCTGGGGTCTGACTTTGAAGTGGGGGGGGGGCAGTGTGAACTTGTACTTAGGCAATCATGATTGACTGGCTGGGAGTTGTTGTGTTAGCTGGTGTAGACAAGATCCTTACACCACCATTATTCATTCAGTATTACTGAGCGTGGTCCATTCTGTAAATCTGAAATGCCACCTCCTAATATCCATGTGTAAAAAAATATGATGAGCCGGGACAGTCACAATTGGAAGGGAATAACTTTAATACCAGAGCAGCAAGCCTCATTTCTTATTTCATAAATCGAGGTATAAAAAGAGAGCATAGGTCAATGTGTTTTCTGGGCTAAAAGTCACTTCCCTTTAAGTGTTTCCTCCTTCCCATTTGCAGAGAACAGTCTATGAATAATGCAGGCAGGGCAGTATAAATGATGGGACTGCAGCAGGGCACACAGACCCCACTACGGCTACTATGAATGCTTCAATGGCCATTCCTCAGCTCTGATATGAAGCTTTTTCTAGGCCAAGGTAAATGCTTAGTCACGTTTCTTACTTCAAGTAACTTGTTGACTTCTCGCCATGACATTTAACTGCATCAGAGCTTTACAATAGAGAATGACTCGCTGTGCATGCTTTGACTTCACAGAAAACACGGGAAATATTCACTCCGGATTAAACCCCATTGGCTGATCCTTCCTCTGTGTGATATCAGCCTCCTGATTTTATTTGCCTGGAATAAGATTCATCATGATGGGGATGATGCTGATGCTGGAGGAAGGGGTGGGATGTTTATTGCTGCTCCGTCACGTGGTGGTCCCTTTAAGTTTCCATTGAGAGCAGCTTGTGGTGTCACATGATGGACATGATATAATGTAACCAGAACAGGGAGGGAGGCAGAGAAGAGGAGGACAGAGTGGGAGAAAGTCATGGAGAGCAGCAGCAGCCGCACACTGCGCATTACCGATCACTGCATTGTCATCAGTGGGAGCTCAGTCCACACCTAGTGATTGATCGCCACCATGTGTATGGCTGGTCTGCCACTGCGCCCAATGAGCGGAGCCTGCCAGCAAACGAGGGCATGTGTCAGCAGAACAAGAGAGAGATGGCACAGGAACTTCACTATCACTGACATCGGAAAAGGAGAAGTGACAGCACAGGGGACCCGCAGCACCCACACGCAGAGGATGGCAGAGAGCACGCAGAGGGATGGCAGAACTTCACACACATAGAAGGATGGCAGAGAGAATACATACAAGGATGGGGATGCCAGAGCTCACACATAGAGGGTTGGCAGAGTGCTCTCTGTTTCACGTACACAGGGATGGCAGAAAGCATGCAGAAGGATGGCCATGGCGGAGCACACACTAGGATCGCAGAGAGCACGCAGAGGGATGGCAGAGAGAACGCAGAGGGATGGCAGAGAGAACGCAGAGGGATGGCCATGGCGGAGCACACACACTGGATGGCAAAGACTACGCAGAGGGATGGCCATGGCGGAGCACACACACTGGGATGGCAGAGAGCACACAGAGGGATGGCCATGGCGGAGCACACGCAGGGATGGCAGAGACTACGCAGAGGGATGGCCATGGCGGAGCACACACACTGGGATGGCAGAGACTACGCAGAAGGATGGCCATGGCGGAGCACACAAACTGGGATGGCAGAGAGCATGCAGAGGGGTGGCCATGGTGGAGCACACACACTGGGATGGCAGAGAGAATACATACAAGGATGGGGATACCAGAGCTCACACACAGAGGGATAGCAAAGAGCAGGCAGAGGGTTGGCCATGGTAGAGTTCATATACAGGGGATGGCCATGGCAGAGCACATGCACAAAAGGATGGCACACACAGAGGGGTGGCCATGGCACACATGGAGGATTGGCAGAGCTGGCACAGAAGGATGGCACACACAGGGGGGTGGCAGAGCTGGCACAGAAGGATGGCACACACAGGGGGGGGTGGCAGAGCTGGCACAGAAGGATGGCACACACAGAGGGATGGCAGAGCTGGCATAGAAGGATGGCACACACAGAGGGGTGGCAGAGCTGGCACACACAGAGGGATGGCAGAGCTGGCACAGAAGGATGACAAACACGGGGGGGTGGCAGAGCTGGCACACACAGAGAGATGGCAGAGCTGGCACAGAAGGATGGCACACACAGAGGGATGGCAGAGGTGGCACAGAAGGATGGCACACACAGGGGGGGTGGCAGAGCTGGCACAGAAGGATGGCACACACAGGGGGGGTGGCAGAGCTGGCACAGAAGGATGGCACACACAGAGGGATGGCATAGCTGGCACAGAAGGATGGCACACACAGAGGGGTGGCAAAGCTGGCACACACAGAGGGATGGCAGAGCTGGCACAGAAGGATGGCAAACACGGGGGGTGGCAGAGCTGGCACACACAGAGAGATGGCAGAGCTGGCACAGAAGGATGGCACACACAGAGGGGTGGCAGAGCTGGCACAGAAGGATGGCACATTCAGAGGGGTGGCAGAGCTGGAACAGAAGGATGGCACACACAGAGAGATGGCAGAGCTGGCACAGAAGCATGGCACACACAGAGGGGTGGCAGAGCTGGCACAGAAGGATGGAGGGGTGGCGGAGCTGGCACAGAAGGATGGCACACACAGAGGGGTGGCGGAGCTGGCACAGAAGGATGGCACACACAGAGGGGTGGCTAAGCTGGCACAGAAGGATGGCACACACAGAGGGGTGGCAGAGCTGGCACAGAAGGATGGCACACACAGAGGGGTGGCGGAGCTGGCACAGAAGGATGGCACAC